>NC_092357.1:29255347-29430200 GCF_963676685.1 Mytilus edulis | reverse complement strand
TATATTTATTTACTCATACGACCTCTACAACCTGTTCTTGTTTCCAATGTAAAACAACGATGCGTTTAAACGACTTACACTTGTTTCTTTTACAATTTTTGAAAAAAAACATATTTTACGTGTTAGTATTTTTTGTTGCAACCTATAAATCATTATGTTTTATGGTTTATTGTTGATAATTTTTGTCTATAAACAAACGAATTCGTTCACCATTGATTGCGGTTTTCAGCAGGTAATGATGTACATTTCATCGTGTTGTATATTTCTCCGGCTGTGTGATAAGAGGCCTTTTTAAAGGGGGATTTCCCCCAATATTTAAATCAAATAAATAAACATTAACGCACTAAACAACAATTGGAAATTTTTAGATTGTAGTATAAAGACAATAATAGTGCATTGACTTGACATATCAACGATATAAGGATTCGGCCCGAAACGGGGAAAAAGCTCCGGCACAGCCTCGCATTTTCCCCGTTTCTAAGCCTCATCCTTATATCGTTGATATGTCAAGTCAATGCACTATTATTGTTTATATATTTAGGAGATAACTGTATTGTATTTTAAGCTCCGACGGCATCAATTGGGGATTTGATGGTCGCAAATTAAGTTTACTGGCGACGCGTTAGCGGAGACAGTAAACGGGTATTTGCGACCATCAATCCCAAATTGATGCCGTCGGAGCTTAAAATACAATATTGTTATCTCCATTCTAATGAAACTGACAGAAAACAACGTTAAAACATGTATTTAAAATCTGTCATATTCCGTCTTGCGCTTGCGCGTACGTCCAATAGCATCAAATTGTCAATTGATGCCATGTAAGAAAGTGACGTTATCCAATCAAAATGAACGTTACAAACGTTGTTGCATTAGAAATTTGTCATGATACTCATCTAAACTTCGTAGTACTGCTATAAATTTTTCGATGTAAATAATACACGGTGATATACATATATTTGTGTTTCAAGATCATCATACGTGAACCACGGCTTTGAATAATCATTTAAGTTTTCAAATAATATACTAATTAATGATAAGAAAAAAAAACTAAAGAAAATAACTAGATAGGAATACACGTTAAAATCTTAGATTTAAATTTAATTGATACGAATAAAAATGAGTTTTTGGTTATGTGTCAAAGAGACAGCAAACCATCAATGCAAATAACCGAAGTGCATAAGAGTTCAAAGAACTATATAGTCTGCAACAACCGGCAACTGGCGATACAATATGGTCAGCTCAAGATGAGTTATAATAGATCGTCCAGATAGTGCCAGATAGTGCTTTATATGTTACATCTACAGCGATCTCTGGCCTATCAAATAATGTAAAACATATATAACATGTCCAGTGGTACGTACGTGCGTTCAATTTCGATATTTATTGACTGGGATTGCTAGTTTTTCTTGCTGTAGGTCGGTGGTTAGATCCGGGTGCTCCGGTTTTCTCAACATATAAACAACTTACCACGATAATATAGACAAGACAGGAGAAGGTGGCGCCGACACATACAATTAATCAATCAATCCATGTATAGATATAAGGAGATGTAGTATGAGTGTCAATGAAACAACTCTCAATCCAAGTCACAAAAATTAAACCATTATAGGTCAAAGTACGGTATTTAACATGGAGTACAGGGCCCTAAAAATTACTATTCCCGGCCTTTCATATTTAAAAGAACAAATGTAACAAATCATAAAAAAATATCAATGCAGGATTTAACATCAATAGAAGATATTCCGACCCCCCTTTACGCAAAATATATGGTATGTTATTGTGATGAGAAAGACACGATTCTAGACCGTCATTTGTCCTCTTACAAACGTGAAGCAGTCCTCGATTTTATGGTAGCCAGAAAAATTGCAAAAGCCATTTTCCAGTGTCACTTTATTCTCGGTTCTTAGATTTTCCTCTATCAGTTCTGGGCAAGATGAAGGCAGCAACAATCTATGTGCAGGTGACAACAGTTATATACATGTACATGTACATGATATAATTAACAGTTCATAACATATGAACAACTGGCTAACAGAAGAGATTTGTATAATATTTGATAAATAAAAAGTAACATTCAATTGTAATTTAACTGTGAAAAATCGGCGCAAATGAAAGATCGAATCTTTTTAACATTGACGCAAATGTCATACGCTCAAATATGTAGTTAAAACAAACAAAAAACATACAACCAATCTAAAGAAAATGAAAAACAATAAAATCTCTCTCGGAAATTTGGCGGGAACTATTTTTCCTCTGATTTTTCTTATATTTAGCATTGACACCTTTTTTTCCCTTCTAAAACTATGTTCAAATAACAAGGTTTATTTAAGATTTTCAAACATGTCCTTTTAACAATATGTAACAAAAATTATGAAAAGAAAAGTAAGGGTTAGTGGGTAAAATTGTATTTATACTATTAACATGGACTAATCTAGAGGATATACAAAAAGTCAAATCTTGAGTATAAAAAAACCTTAAAAATTGAATAAATCTAACAATTTTCGGCCGCACGCAAACTTTGTGTACTGACACCTACGTTTATTAATTACTGTAATGTACCTACCGTCGACAAATTGTAAATGAAATGTGAAAATAATTCCCAAATATATTTTCATTTTCACCGCTGTTATATTTTCCCTACAAGCATGATGCCCGTTCTCAAATCTATCTTCTCACGAAAAACTTGGCGACTTGTGGTAATCGACTTATGGGAGAAAAATTAATTATGAATTTTTCATCTTTAAATTAAAATGTTAGAAATTTGAGTTCATGTCTGGATGTTTACCCCTTCTAGGGTGTCAAAATAATAATCGACTGTCATCAAAAAATAATATGATTAACCATATCATTTAAATCTTATTTTAGTTTAATAAAGAATACGTCATCTTTTTAATTATCTATACCTTTAACACGAAAAGTAGTAAAATTGAGCTCTTTGAAACAAAATGTTTTCTTAATCGGATCGTTTATAATTGGAATATAAAATGAAAAATGACTTAATAAGATTTATAATGACTTTTCATTTACAGGAAAATTACATGTAGCTTTTTTTTGTGTTTAGAGATACGAGCATATGCACTTAGGTCGTTCTAATTTTTGACAGTTTAGAACAATGGGATATACTCTACTGTTGGAACTGACCGCTAGACGAACCTGAATGATAAAAGTTAGTGTACTTCTCTCTTATTGTACACATTTTTGGAATATACAGATTATTTAGTGCATAATTTTATTAAAAGATTTGACTGACCATGTCCAATTATTTAATTATAGTTGGGTTAAAGTTACAATGTCCATTCATTGACCTATCAGATAGAAGAAATCTTTACAAAAAGATATTTTATCCTAATAACTGACCGCTAATTGAACTATTGACATCTTTGATTATAGAGTGTCTTGATTCTTTTTGAATTAGTCAAGATTTCATAAATGCGCAAATTAAAATTATTTATGTTTAAATGGTATAAGTCAACAGATACACTGGATGTCTCAGAAATCCGTACTTTGATATTTTACAAATATTGTCATTATTTTCTTTAGTTGCAACAAACTACAACGCCTGTATTTTCAGATCCAAATGAAAAAATGCATTTTATTCAATTTATATTTAAAGGACATTTAGATGTTCATAAAACGCAGGTTAATTGTCGTTGCAAAACGTAAGAATTTAACCTGAAGTTTGTTTTACAAAACTAATCTTGACCAGTAATCGCCTTTCGAATTCGGCGAACGACTGATAATTAATAAAGGGTACATTTTGAAAAGGTCTCTCTTGATACCCACTTTCCCACCGAAAGTTTCCAAAGTGCAGGCATCGAACATGATTTATCTGTCTGAAAATATCGAATCTCTAGCAGTGAGCGCCATTTCAAATGGGCGGTATACCTCAATACACATCAGCATGGGTAAAACAAAGGGATATCATTTGTTTGAAAAGTGCCTAGATAATTGCATGTTTTAGAAACCTAACATCAACGCCTTTAAAGTATTCATATGTGCTTGTGTAGAAACTTTCTGTATGTACAATGTATGTACATTTTATCTGTCTAAATCAGGTGCCTGTAATTCAGTGGTTGTCGTTAGGTGATGTGTTACATATTTGTCTTTTCGTTCTATTTTAATTTATTTTTGTATATAATTATATGAGGCCGTTAGTTTTCTTGTTTAAATTATTTTGAATTTGTCCTTTTATAGTTGACTATGCAGTTTGGGCACTCGTTAAAAAAAAAGACAGTTGTGCCATTAAGAGATGCACGAAAGGATATGCTACCGTAAAAGTTTCTCAGAAAGCTTTCAAGAATTTCAAAATAGATTTTTTTTGGTAGGTATCTCATGAAAAATTTAATTTTGAAAGAAGAAATGGACTATTTATTTGAATTGGTTCCTTCGACTATCACTTACTACCTTACCTTCAAGCCAACTTCTTTTTTCCACATTCCTGTCACGCTTTTATTTTATTTTTTAATCTGACTGTTCTTTTGATATAAATTTTATCCTCTTTTGTAAAGGGTTTGGAATTTTTATAAATTTTGTTCTTTTTTACAAGCAGCTTCAGTGGTACAGTATATAAACAAATGTCACACTTAAAGAATCAGTTAGAAATCTAGTTAAAAAAGTAAACAATACTCCCATTTCTAGAATACAGAATTTACTTTAGTAACCCATAAAGATTGATTGTTGATTGAACGTTTATTGACAACTATTTCAAACATTTTCAAGACTAGAACAAATTAATAATAAATACAATATGTACATGTACATGTTAGCCCTGTAAAGAGACAGTCCGAGAAAAGGGTCAATTTGGCCTGCTACTGCAAAACGAGAGTTCTATATTGGACATAAAATAATACACCTTGTGTTTGTACCGAAGAAGCACTTACTACATAATAATTTTGAAATAAAGCATGCGATGATAGAATAATGATTTTTTAAAACGTTTCAAAGTCTTTGAAAAGTTTAGGTGAGAAATAACCGGAATTATGGTGGTCCTCTTGGTTCAATTTACAGATGACGTTATTACTTTTCGACTCTTCCACAAAGTTTTATCAAACAACATTTATTCATTATTTTTGAATGAATGGTACTTTGAGAAATTTGATAGAAAATCTATTTGATACAACTCAAATACAGAATTTGTCTGTAATACACAATATATGGAAATAAGCTAAATACATTTACGGGTGGTATGATAATGAATAAGATGATTAGATAGAGCTTTAAAATACTACTCTACAACTTCTTCTCTATAGTTCCGTTTATACTTTTTTTTGGCTTGCCATTTTAACGTTATCACTTATGACTTGAGCATTGTCACTCACATTTCTCTTCGAAAAATGTGATATCCAAAAGACCCAAAATATCGTTGGTTTGAATCCATAAACTGATAACACGACTTTAAAATACTAGTGTATCATGTCGATGATTAAACTAGGCAATGAGCTTAATATAAATGGTATACATGCTTGGGCCTATAGCGTATGGGGTTTTCTCATTTTTTAAGGCCACAGGTCTGTAATTTCTTTAATACATCTACGTCGTTTAAATTAGCGTGCACAGGTGTCTCATTTGCAATTATACAACATGATCTCTTAATTTTTAAATATACGCGATGAAAAAGACAAATATACTCTTTTAAAATGGACGACTTTCCAGAGTCAAAAGCCTCTTACCTTTGTTAGTCTAGTATGTTTTTTTTTTTAAATTTTAGTTCATTTATATGTTTTGGATACCTTGAACCTTGAATGTTTATCCCTAATATTTTATTAACTCTGCATTTACATTCAGATATCGCAGATCAAATGTACATGTATTCGTTCATAGTGTATTAATTCACGTTTTTTGATGGAGTTAAGCCTGCCTATTGATATTTTATTGTATGTTTTTCTTTGTTGTGATGTTATGCTATTGTTTCGGAAAAAGGGAGAAGGTTTGGTACATGTACCATTAAAACGTTTAATTCCGCTGCAAATGTTTGCACCTGTTCTAAGTCAGGAATCTGATATACAGTAGTTGTCATGAAATTTGAAAAAAATAGGCAGGACAGGAGTTTTGAGTAAAAAAAAAAGGCAGGATGTGACACTTGCAAAAAAAAAAAGTCAGGACGACAATTTAGGTAAAAAAAAGTCAGGATAAACTATAAAAAAAGGCAGGACAGAGATTACAGCTAACAAAATGCAGGACAAAATTTTTCATCCTAGCCCCCCATACCCCCCCCCCCCCCCCATAAAAATCAAATGGTAGCTCCCTTAGTCCTTAATAAAATGATGAAATAAAAAGCCCAAACACATAGAACTACATGTATTCCTGACTTGGTACAGGCATATTTTTGAATGTAAAAAATGATGGATTGAACCTGTTTTCATAGCTAGCTAAAACTCTCACTTGTATGACATTCGCCGTTTAAAACACATAAATTGCATGATAAAAAAAAGTATTGACAATTCATTTGGAAATTCAACATGTACCCTAACGATAAAGAAGACATCTGAAATAATGATAGGTTTGCTCTATGTTCCTATGGAATTTCAACCAATAAGGAGAGCTGCATATTCCTTCACTGCATTATATCCTCAAAGTACATAATATACTAAGTATCTTTAAAACAACGTTATATATACTGGTTCTTACAAGTACTCAAAGAGAAAAACTCTTTCTAAATGATAAATATTCATGTAAAAAATGATGGATTGAACCGGGTTTCATAGCTAGCTAAACCTTTCACTTTATTTTTGACTGATGAGTTCGGATTTCCCTTTTATATTTTTTACTCTGTTTATGCAAACGTAAGTCTTATTTCAATCAAGTATTTACTATTAAAGCAATTAAAACCAAAATTTTAGGATATGATTTATAAAAGTACAAATAATTTAAGAGAGATTTCCAAATGTTTATTGTACATGTAAAGCAATAACATTTCTTAATTTCGTCTTTCAAAGTTTTCTCTACACATGTTACAAGTTAGTACCGCTGCAGATTGTTTTGGATTCCTCGACTTCATTGTATACGTGTGCCTGCTGCTGCCAGTTTGTATTTAGTGGTTGGTATGGCTGTAGGTAACCATCATTTTGTTCTGGTAGCTGATTGTCCTCACCATCGTTGTATACATGCGTATGTTGTTTCCAGTCATCTGAAAGGGCGTTGTACGGATTCAAATAACCATCACAGTCCAGTCCAGAAATATTTACTGCTTTTGGACTATTTTGGATACTTACTTGTCGGGGGTTATTGCAATTCAGTAGACTTTGATCTATGTAATCATAAGCTGCCTCGTGATTTACAGGTAAATTGCCCATTTCAGTGTTTCTATTAATGTTCTGGTTACCACGTCGCTTCTTCCTTATAATGGCGACGGTAGAAATAATTATAACGAAGATCAATAGAAAAATTCCGGTATAGAGCCCTGCAAACAGGGGGGTGGATGATTGGCCTAAAACAAAAAAGCGATTGAATTATTGCAATATGTTAAATAAAACAAGTATTAAATGCATATTCTTGTAGAGTATGAAAATTCCCCCATCCGTTTTGTTTTTAATTTATGAGGTTAACAACACGAAAGAACCTCTAACAGCCAGGATCATCCACAACATCCAAAAACAGATAGTAAACCGCATTTTGAGAGTCAAGAAGACTAACTGTTCTTATGGTATCTCTGATGCAGTGATTTCATAACTAAGTGCTGGTACCAGCAGCTTGTAGTTTGTATATTTCTTGCAAAAACAATCTTGATATGTTGAATATAAAGCTATTGATTGACTTTCTATTTTGGATTTTCATCGGACTTCAGTATTTTGTGATTTTACTTTGTTTACATCCCAGCTCCTTTGTTCTAACAGGGGTGATCTGAGCCGGATCACTCCTACCAGATCACCCTAGTTTGAGTTTCTTTGTTATGCATGCTTTCCTTTGTTTTGTTACATCTTGGCGGGAATGTCAAATCCACTATAAATTTATAATTAATTATACGGAAAAGACTATCTATCAAAATTCACGTAGAAAAAATCCAGTGTATATGCTGGGATTCGAACTCGAGACCTTTAGCATATCAAGCTACGACACATACCACTACACCAGGACGACTGGATACGAATTAATATTAATTTGACATACTTAAAGGAAGCAAGATCTTCTTTTTATAAGTTGGGCGAGTTGTCAAACCTTTATTCAGTGGGGTTTAAACCTTTTTCGTTAACAACATGAATAAGTGAGTTTTCAGACTGATTGTTCAATTTGATTTTACACTTTTTCAAAAGTGGGGCGAGTCGGTGAAAAAGAGTGGAGCGATTTTTTTATGAAGTGGCGATATAGTGTGGGTCGATTGGCAAGTGGGGCGAAATGATATTATTTAATATCTACTCATCGTGTTTGAGGGTCATTAAGGGTATACATCATATAGTAATATATAAAGTATATTATAATGGTTGTGTGGCATTCTAAACTAGATTTTATGAATTTTAAATGGTTTTCTGTCTAATCTAAAACAGCTGGGATGTAAAATAGTTATCCCATTCGGCCTTGGTGTGCCAGTGTTAGATCACCATCTGGCCTCCGGCCATCGGGGTGATCTTACACTGACACACCGCGTCCTTGTGGGATAACTATTAATGGCAATGACAGGGATCGTTTGTGTCTGTATTAATTATGAATTCACACTCGCATTGTGTCGAATAGAATAAAAAATTTGAACAAAAGACATTGCTTCAAAAGATTTAGAAGTCGATAATACAAAATTTTGCCTTTTGACAATTCTATCTTGATGTTGACACTTTTTTCGTCATCTTGATATCTTAGCTTGAGAACTAAATTTGTATTTATTCTCGACTCCAAGAATTGAACGATGGTCAGATAGTGCGTGAATTTTTCTTGCTTCCTGATTGGAAGATATTACGAGACGTGAATAATCAAAGTTTATTGATTGGTTAGGACAATCCAAACCAAGTAAATGTCCTTCAATCCCGTAGAGTATCGGATTTGTCCTCTCTATTTTAGCAATTAGATTTTACACAGGTAACCTTTATCTATAAATAGTCGAATCTTCTGGAGTAAACAACAACGATCTGAATATATAGATTACTTAAATAAGATTAACAAAAACTTTAAATGCCTCCCAAATCAGGGGTTAAAAAATCCACTAGCCCGACGCCCAGGACTACCGCATTTAGGCCTGGGGCAACCAAAACTTGTAACCCAATATGCCCGACGGACTAGTAACAAAAAAATATTGGCGTTTCCAATATAGAAAGTGGAAAATCCCCTCATCGTCATCCGGGATTCCCAGACTATGAAGAAGCTTTCAGAACCATGACCTAAACATTTACAGTCTTCAGAAAACTTAAACTTGATGCAATAATATTTCATTAATCATGATTATCTTCATTGATATTCAAATGAATTCGATTTTAAAGAAATAAAATTTATAACAAATACAATTGCAGTTTAGAGACTGCTCAGTTTGTAGTCTACTTAAAGCCCACAATTAGCTTACCTGTGATAAATGTAAGTATGGATATTACTGTACTTCATTTATAAAACAATTATAAAAGACACAAACTATGGATGGTGATATTTATTCACATAAATATTTGAGGTCATTTGATTATTAATAAAATAAATTTAAAACTGAAAACAAATATGAGCATTTCACATAACCAGCTGCTAATTCTTTGACAGAAACGTGATGATGTATTTGATAAAAATCACTCCAATCCTTTTATATACCCATATACTATAGCAGTGGTCAAGAGTTGTACCATATCGGGATTTGGTCAATTCATTATTACAGAATAGTCAATGAATATTCAATTATCGACTAATTGAATATATCTGCTAATGGGATATTTTTTTGCTGAAATAAGTTTTGGGTATCCAATTTGCTAAAATCTACAGAACAACGGATAAAAATTGTTAAGTTTATAGAATTCATTGTATTTTGCAGCAAACTCTGAATTTGTAAGGCATATTCGGGCTAGTAGGTCAGTTTTTTTGGGCTAGTAGTTCTTCCAACAGGGCTAGTAAAGTCCTGCTAACAATTAGCCCTGGGCTAGTGAGTTATAACAAAATTTCTTAACCCCTGCAAATAAATCAAAATTAATATGGTTAATGTCATCTGAGGATAATGTTATAATTAAAAAAGTAAGTTTATTATTGTGTACTTTATTCAAAGAGAGAAAATTAATTCTAGATACAGTTTAGTCACCGGTAGTTTGTCCATCTATATTATATTGTAAAACTATAACTGCTTTTATGTATGTGTTATATATTTACCGCCGGAAAATTCCACAAGGGCTGTGAATATTCATGAATTTTTTGATATTTTAATGACAAACATATACACAATCCCACAAGGAAAACCATTTTATATTTGTGGTGATTGGAATAGTCGTTGTTCAGATTTACCGGACTCTATTGAAGGAATAGATAAATTGCCACAAAGAAATGTGGTAGACTTTCAGCATAATGGATATGGAAATATTTTTTGTGACTTTTTAACAGATGTAAATTGCTGTATTTTGAATGGTCGAAAAACCTTACATAATGATTTTACATTTGTATCCACTAGAGGAATGAGTGTGGTGGCTTATTGTGTTTTGCCATATGAACATTTGGATAATTTTAACAATTTTAATGTAATCAGAACAAGTTCAATAGTTGAACAAATTAATGCATTGGGAAAATACGACTTGAAGAAAGCTATGCCCGATCATTCATTACTAACTTGGGATTTTACCTTGAATTTTGACTCAAATTGCTGTATAAATACACAGACAAGAGGAACTTCTGAGACAAAGAAAAAATATGATACAAGAAATTTACCGGAAGATTGGTTGTGTCAAGAATCTACTATCGCTGAAATTGATAATGCTATTTGTTTTTTTAGAAAATTCAATTGCCGATCAAAGTAATATTGATAACATGTATGAAAATTTTGTGAAAATCGTTAAAACCGAAATGTGTAATAAATTACCGGCTAAAAATATTGTTCTATCAAATGGATTTAATATTAATAAAAGAAGAAGGTGTGAAAAAGAATGGTGGAATGAGGAACTTACTTTATTGTGGAATGAAGTGTGTAAAGCCGAAAAAGTGTGGATTAAATGTAAAATTAAGCGTAATAAACGGGAGTTGCGACATACATTTGTGAATAAACGTAGGATATTCGATAAGGCCGTTCAAAGTTCTAAACGAAAATATTGGTATTCCTTACAAGAAGATTTAATAAAGTCTTGTGATAATCCAAAGGAATTTTGGAGGAAAATTGGTAAAATAGGAGTTGGTAGTGAACGCCGAAGTTTTATCCCAATGGAAGTGAAATTAAGTGATGAGTCAGTATCATGTGATAAAAATGTAGTATTAGATAAATGGAAATGTGAATTTTCTAATATGTTAAATAGAAATAATCTTAATAATGTTGAATATATTCATAGTAATGAAAATGTGTATGATGATTATCTTGATAGCTTTATATCATATGAAGAAGTGTATAATGTACTGTTGTCTTCAAAAAATGGTAAATCGCCTGGCTGTGATGAAATTACGGTTGAACTTTTTAAGAATCAAACTGCATTGTTAGCTTTAACTCGAATTTTTAATATTTGCTTTGACTCTGGTAAGATACCTGCTTTATGGTCGAAAGGTATCATTACTCCGATTCCAAAGAGCTCTACTGCAAATCCAAGAGACACTATGGCATACCGTGGAATAACTTTGGCTCCTGTATCTTATAAACTTTACTGTGGTGTATTAAACTCTCGTCTAACCGTTAAACTTGATGAACTTAATTTTCTTCATGATGAACAAAATGGTTTCAGAAAGGGACGAAATACTATAGACCATATTTCTACTTTGACTACTGTCATAGAAACACGTAAATTGCGTAAATTATCAACATTTGTAGCATTTATAGACTTTAAAAAAGCTTACGACTGGATAAACAGGGATTTGCTTTTTGGTAAATTGGAAAATTTAGGTATAAGTAGTAAAATGTTAAATGCTATTTTTTCACTTTATAGAAATGTATATTCATGTGTAAAAGTAAATGGTAATTTTACTGATTGGTTTGAGGTTAAATGTGGTTTGAAACAAGGGTGTATTCTGTCTCCAATTTTGTTTAACATTTTTATTAACGACCTTGTAGATGAAGTTAAAAAATTAGATACTGGAGTAAAAATTGATGATGAAAAAATTTGTGTACTACTTTATGCAGATGATCTTGTATTTATAACAGAAAATGAGAAAGATCTACAAAAAATGTTGGATACTTTAAATATAATATGGTGTTGTAAAAATGATTTAGTTGTAAATCTAGAGAAATCAAAAATTGTACATTTCAGAACTAAGTCTACACCAAAGACAAATTTTACTTTTGTACTTAATAATAATGATATGGAAATTGTTCCTAGTTATACTTATCTAGGTTTACTGTTGTCAGAATTTTTAGACTACAATTGTATGGCTAAGGCAGTAGCTAAATCTGCAAGTAGGTCTTTAGGTTTATTAATAGCTAAATGTAAAGCTAATGGCGGTTTTCAATTTGATACATTTACAAAAATTTTTGATACACTTGTCATGTCTGTCATTGAATACGGTGCCTCAATTTGGGGTCACCAGGATTTTTCTTGTATTAATGCTGTAAAAAATAGAGCAATGAGATTTTTTATGGGTGTGGGTAAATACACCCTAACTTAGCCTTATATGGAGATATGGGTTGGATGCCCAGTATTATATCTCAGTGGACATGTATTTTTAGATTATGGTCGAGACTTACTAAAATGTCTCATTGTAGAGTTAATAAAAAGGTTTTCTTATGGGGCAATAAATGCTGTAATAGTAAATTTAGAAATTGGAATTATAGAGTCAATGTGAAATTTAAAGAAATGGATATGGAGTTTTTATGTAATACTGATTTTTCTATTGATAAAAATACAATTAAACAAATTGAAAAGGAAAATTTTTGTAGATATAAAGAGAAGTGGTACTCTGACTTAATGTACAATGAAAGAAGTAAATTGCGAACGTATAGAATGTTTAAGCAATGTTTTAATAAAGAAAAATATTTATGTATTAATATGCCTGGAAAATATAAGAGTGCATATGCTAAATTTAGATGTGGTGTTGCACCTCTGAGAATAGAAACTGGCCGATATGAAGGCATTATGGTTGACAATAGATTATGTTTTAATGAGCAATGTAAGAAAAATAACATTATTGAAGATGAAAAACATGTCTTAATTAACTGCCCAGTATATGCAGATTTACGAGCTATTTTATTTAGACATGCTGGCTCTTTTAATTGTGATTTTGTTAATTTGTCTGATGATGATAAATTCAAATTTTTATTCACTGATGAAAATGTGTGTTACTTTTTAGCCAAAATCTGCTATGATGTATTATTAAAAAGAAAAGGTATTTTATATAATTGTAGATAATTATAATGTGTTTTGTAGAAATTTTATAGTCTCTCATAACTCTTTTTAGAGTGGCTCATGTTGTTTTAAATATTACTGTAATTTTATAAATGTATAAATGTATGTCAATTTTGAGGTGAGACTCTAATAAAGTATTTGTCTTGTCTTGTCTTGTCTATATAAATCTTTTCTGCAGAATTTATTTGGTTGAAAAAGACTTGACTTTGTTTAATTGTTAAATAATCAATGTAATCAATATGTAATCACTTGTATGAAATTGAACTTAATTGTACTGCTCAAATTATTGGGCGTCATTAACTTCCATTTTATCTACTGTATTACTTTTTAAGACACGTCCATCTAAATAAAGTCTGATTGATCTCCAGCTAACCAGCTAATCCCCGTTTTGAAACTAACTTAAATATGATCCTCATTAAATTCGATCCAAAAATAGTCCTTTTATAGGAATAGCTATCCAAAAAGTCGTTATAATTCCATTGAGTCTGAAACTAATCCAAATCAGATTTCTTTTATTCGGATATTCTAAGATACATTTTTTTTGGCAGAAATTACCAAAAATTGTTTTAACTATCTTTCTAACTTTAAAACACTGGTTTAGATTTACGTTGTACACAAAATATAATGAAATAGTTTATGTCCCAGCTTAGATAAAAAAAAAAGGAATGAGAAACCTTTCGTTTTCCTATTTTGAAACTACGATGTTTGTACGAAGTTCAACTTTGTCGTAATTTCAAGGCAGATAGCGGATTCGGGGATGGGGGCGAACAGGTCTTTAACCCGTATCGTGTTTTAGCTTAAAATCGTCAATGTTGTCTTTAGTCTCGCTACACTCGGTGATATTTTTTTTTAATTTGATAGAATAACGCCCCTTTTAAAATCCAGGAACCGCCCCTTAAGATAAAAATAGATTTGAACTGTGCAGTATATCTGGGGTAGTTAATGCACACCTTTGCTGTGCATTATCCATCTTATAACGCAGTAAGAACAAAGAGATTTAACTCTTGCTATGTGTTATATTAGATATAGGCATCACAAAAACAGTGTGGGGAACCGTAAGGGTTTTAGATGGGCGACATAATGACATTGGTTACGCTAGTTATCATGTACCGTAGTGGCACTCATCACAATTATAGCACTAAACTGAAAGTTGCCTTAAATTTACAACAGAAAGACGTTAAATTCCGACTTCACCAAAACAGATTATAATTAACTATGAATTTGATTCAGGGTCATTACCAAGAACCTGAATAAATATCCGATTTGACAAAACCAAGACAAAATTCCTAAATGATTTAAAAAGAGATTTAATGCTGTTTTTAAAAAAATAAGTTCTTTTATGAATCAATCTTAATTTGAATTGATCTCAATTAATGGGTTAACGTTCACGTTATCTTTAATCCTAACGATCACTATCTGTCTGATCTGAATTGCCGCGTCCACGCTGTATGTAAAAATGCATTCGATTTGACCTCATTATTTGTAAAATTGTAAACAATGTATACAAGCGTTAGCCTTTCAAAAAGGCTATTCGACTCTTAGCTGATGAAAATGGAAAGTGCTCTCGCTTTGTAGATTAATTCATTTACTAGAATAGCCACGTGCATCAATCAGCAAATTTTACCACACACGCGAGGTCACATGCTATGGAGTAGTATCGTTTAACGTTGTACAATACAATACAAAGTTTTTTATTGTCAATTATGACGCCCAATAATTTGAGCAGTACAATTAAGTTCAATTTCATACAAGTGATTACATATTGATTACATTGATTATTTAACAATTAAACAAAGTCAAGTCTTTTTCAACCAAATAAATTCTGCAGAAAAGATTTATATAGACAAGACAAGACAAGACAAATACTTTATTAGAGTCTCACCTCAAAATTGACATACATTTATACATTTATAAAATTACAGTAATATTTAAAACAACATGAGCCACTCTAAAAAGAGTTATGAGAGACTATAAAATTTCTACAAAACACATTATAATTATCTACAATTATATAAAATACCTTTTCTTTTTAATAATACATCATAGCAGATTTTGGCTAAAAAGTAACACACATTTTCATCAGTGAATAAAAATTTGAATTTATCATCATCAGACAAATTAACAAAATCACAATTAAAAGAGCCAGCATGTCTAAATAAAATAGCTCGTAAATCTGCATATACTGGGCAGTTAATTAAGACATGTTTTTCATCTTCAATAATGTTATTTTTCTTACATTGCTCATTAAAACATAATCTATTGTCAACCATAATGCCTTCATATCGGCCAGTTTCTAT
Source organism: Mytilus edulis (assembly GCF_963676685.1). Classification (NCBI taxonomy): domain Eukaryota; kingdom Metazoa; phylum Mollusca; class Bivalvia; order Mytilida; family Mytilidae; genus Mytilus; species Mytilus edulis. The sequence goes on along the minus strand of NC_092357.1, from coordinate 29,414,485 downwards.
TCTCAGAGGTGCAACACCACATCTAAATTTAGCATATGCACTCTTATATTTTCCAGGCATATTAATACATAAATATTTTTCTTTATTAAAACATTGCTTAAACATTCTATACGTTCGCAATTTACTTCTTTCATTGTACATTAAGTCAGAGTACCACTTCTCTTTATATCTACAAAAATTTTCCTTTTCAATTTGTTTAATTGTATTTTTATCAATAGAAAAATCAGTATTACATAAAAACTCCATATCCATTTCTTTAAATTTCACATTGACTCTATAATTCCAATTTCTAAATTTACTATTACAGCATTTATTGCCCCATAAGAAAACCTTTTTATTAACTCTACAATGAGACATTTTAGTAAGTCTCGACCATAATCTAAAAATACATGTCCACTGAGATATAATACTGGGCATCCAACCCATATCTCCATATAAGGCTAAGTTAGGGTGTATTTACCCACACCCATAAAAAATCTCATTGCTCTATTTTTTACAGCATTAATACAAGAAAAATCCTGGTGACCCCAAATTGAGGCACCGTATTCAATGACAGACATGACAAGTGTATCAAAAATTTTTGTAAATGTATCAAATTGAAAACCGCCATTAGCTTTACATTTAGCTATTAATAAACCTAAAGACCTACTTGCAGATTTAGCTACTGCCTTAGCCATACAATTGTAGTCTAAAAATTCTGACAACAGTAAACCTAGATAAGTATAACTAGGAACAATTTCCATATCATTATTATTAAGTACAAAAGTAAAATTTGTCTTTGGTGTAGACTTAGTTCTGAAATGTACAATTTTTGATTTCTCTAGATTTACAACTAAATCATTTTTACAACACCATATTATATTTAAAGTATCCAACATTTTTTGTAGATCTTTCTCATTTTCTGTTATAAATACAAGATCATCTGCATAAAGTAGTACACAAATTTTTTCATCATCAATTTTTACTCCAGTATCTAATTTTTTAACTTCATCTACAAGGTCGTTAATAAAAATGTTAAACAAAATTGGAGACAGAATACACCCTTGTTTCAAACCACATTTAACCTCAAACCAATCAGTAAAATTACCATTTACTTTTACACATGAATATACATTTCTATAAAGTGAAAAAATAGCATTTAACATTTTACTACTTATACCTAAATTTTCCAATTTACCAAAAAGCAAATCCCTGTTTATCCAGTCGTAAGCTTTTTTAAAGTCTATAAATGCTACAAATGTTGATAATTTACGCAATTTACGTGTTTCTATGACAGTAGTCAAAGTAGAAATATGGTCTATAGTATTTCGTCCCTTTCTGAAACCATTTTGTTCATCATGAAGAAAATTAAGTTCATCAAGTTTAACGGTTAGACGAGAGTTTAATACACCACAGTAAAGTTTATAAGATACAGGAGCCAAAGTTATTCCACGGTATGCCATAGTGTCTCTTGGATTTGCAGTAGAGCTCTTTGGAATCGGAGTAATGATACCTTTCGACCATAAAGCAGGTATCTTACCAGAGTCAAAGCAAATATTAAAAATTCGAGTTAAAGCTAACAATGCAGTTTGATTCTTAAAAAGTTCAACCGTAATTTCATCACAGCCAGGCGATTTACCATTTTTTGAAGACAACAGTACATTATACACTTCTTCATATGATATAAAGCTATCAAGATAATCATCATACACATTTTCATTACTATGAATATATTCAACATTATTAAGATTATTTCTATTTAACATATTAGAAAATTCACATTTCCATTTATCTAATACTACATTTTTATCACATGATACTGACTCATCACTTAATTTCACTTCCATTGGGATAAAACTTCGGCGTTCACTACCAACTCCTATTTTACCAATTTTCCTCCAAAATTCCTTTGGATTATCACAAGACTTTATTAAATCTTCTTGTAAGGAATACCAATATTTTCGTTTAGAACTTTGAACGGCCTTATCGAATATCCTACGTTTATTCACAAATGTATGTCGCAACTCCCGTTTATTACGCTTAATTTTACATTTAATCCACACTTTTTCGGCTTTACACACTTCATTCCACAATAAAGTAAGTTCCTCATTCCACCATTCTTTTTCACACCTTCTTCTTTTATTAATATTAAATCCATTTGATAGAACAATATTTTTAGCCGGTAATTTATTACACATTTCGGTTTTAACGATTTTCACAAAATTTTCATACATGTTATCAATATTACTTTGATCGGCAATTGAATTTTCTAAAAAAACAAATAGCATTATCAATTTCAGCGATAGTAGATTCTTGACACAACCAATCTTCCGGTAAATTTCTTGTATCATATTTTTTCTTTGTCTCAGAAGTTCCTCTTGTCTGTGTATTTATACAGCAATTTGAGTCAAAATTCAAGGTAAAATCCCAAGTTAGTAATGAATGATCGGGCATAGCTTTCTTCAAGTCGTATTTTCCCAATGCATTAATTTGTTCAACTATTGAACTTGTTCTGATTACATTAAAATTGTTAAAATTATCCAAATGTTCATATGGCAAAACACAATAAGCCACCACACTCATTCCTCTAGTGGATACAAATGTAAAATCATTATGTAAGGTTTTTCGACCATTCAAAATACAGCAATTTACATCTGTTAAAAAGTCACAAAAAATATTTCCATATCCATTATGCTGAAAGTCTACCACATTTCTTTGTGGCAATTTATCTATTCCTTCAATAGAGTCCGGTAAATCTGAACAACGACTATTCCAATCACCACAAATATAAAATGGTTTTCCTTGTGGGATTGTGTATATGTTTGTCATTAAAATATCAAAAAATTCATGAATATTCACAGCCCTTGTGGAATTTTCCGGCGGTAAATATATAACACATACATAAAAGCAGTTATAGTTTTACAATATAATATAGATGGACAAACTACCGGTGACTAAACTGTATCTAGAATTAATTTTCTCTCTTTGAATAAAGTACACAATAATAAACTTACTTTTTTAATTATAACATTATCCTCAGATGACATTAACCATATTAATTTTGATTTATTTGCAGGGGTTAAGAAATTTTGTTATAACTCACTAGCCCAGGGCTAATTGTTAGCAGGACTTTACTAGCCCTGTTGGAAGAACTACTAGCCCAAAAAAACTGACCTACTAGCCCGAATATGCCTTACAAATTCAGAGTTTGCTGCAAAATACAATGAATTCTATAAACTTAACAATTTTTATCCGTTGTTCTGTAGATTTTAGCAAATTGGATACCCAAAACTTATTTCAGCAAAAAAATATCCCATTAGCAGATATATTCAATTAGTCGATAATTGAATATTCATTGACTATTCTGTAATAATGAATTGACCAAATCCCGATATGGTACAACTCTTGACCACTGCTATAGTATATGGGTATATAAAAGGATTGGAGTGATTTTTATCAAATACATCATCACGTTTCTGTCAAAGAATTAGCAGCTGGTTATGTGAAATGCTCATATTTGTTTTCAGTTTTAAATTTATTTTATTAATAATCAAATGACCTCAAATATTTATGTGAATAAATATCACCATCCATAGTTTGTGTCTTTTATAATTGTTTTATAAATGAAGTACAGTAATATCCATACTTACATTTATCACAGGTAAGCTAATTGTGGGCTTTAAGTAGACTACAAACTGAGCAGTCTCTAAACTGCAATTGTATTTGTTATAAATTTTATTTCTTTAAAATCGAATTCATTTGAATATCAATGAAGATAATCATGATTAATGAAATATTATTGCATCAAGTTTAAGTTTTCTGAAGACTGTAAATGTTTAGGTCATGGTTCTGAAAGCTTCTTCATAGTCTGGGAATCCCGGATGACGATGAGGGGATTTTCCACTTTCTATATTGGAAACGCCAATATTTTTTTGTTACTAGTCCGTCGGGCATATTGGGTTACAAGTTTTGGTTGCCCCAGGCCTAAATGCGGTAGTCCTGGGCGTCGGGCTAGTGGATTTTTTAACCCCTGATTTGGGAGGCATTTAAAGTTTTTGTTAATCTTATTTAAGTAATCTATATATTCAGATCGTTGTTGTTTACTCCAGAAGATTCGACTATTTATAGATAAAGGTTACCTGTGTAAAATCTAATTGCTAAAATAGAGAGGACAAATCCGATACTCTACGGGATTGAAGGACATTTACTTGGTTTGGATTGTCCTAACCAATCAATAAACTTTGATTATTCACGTCTCGTAATATCTTCCAATCAGGAAGCAAGAAAAATTCACGCACTATCTGACCATCGTTCAATTCTTGGAGTCGAGAATAAATACAAATTTAGTTCTCAAGCTAAGATATCAAGATGACGAAAAAAGTGTCAACATCAAGATAGAATTGTCAAAAGGCAAAATTTTGTATTATCGACTTCTAAATCTTTTGAAGCAATGTCTTTTGTTCAAATTTTTTATTCTATTCGACACAATGCGAGTGTGAATTCATAATTAATACAGACACAAACGATCCCTGTCATTGCCATTAATAGTTATCCCACAAGGACGCGGTGTGTCAGTGTAAGATCACCCCGATGGCCGGAGGCCAGATGGTGATCTAACACTGGCACACCAAGGCCGAATGGGATAACTATTTTACATCCCAGCTGTTTTAGATTAGACAGAAAACCATTTAAAATTCATAAAATCTAGTTTAGAATGCCACACAACCATTATAATATACTTTATATATTACTATATGATGTATACCCTTAATGACCCTCAAACACGATGAGTAGATATTAAATAATATCATTTCGCCCCACTTGCCAATCGACCCACACTATATCGCCACTTCATAAAAAAATCGCTCCACTCTTTTTCACCGACTCGCCCCACTTTTGAAAAAGTGTAAAATCAAATTGAACAATCAGTCTGAAAACTCACTTATTCATGTTGTTAACGAAAAAGGTTTAAACCCCACTGAATAAAGGTTTGACAACTCGCCCAACTTATAAAAAGAAGATCTTGCTTCCTTTAAGTATGTCAAATTAATATTAATTCGTATCCAGTCGTCCTGGTGTAGTGGTATGTGTCGTAGCTTGATATGCTAAAGGTCTCGAGTTCGAATCCCAGCATATACACTGGATTTTTTCTACGTGAATTTTGATAGATAGTCTTTTCCGTATAATTAATTATAAATTTATAGTGGATTTGACATTCCCGCCAAGATGTAACAAAACAAAGGAAAGCATGCATAACAAAGAAACTCAAACTAGGGTGATCTGGTAGGAGTGATCCGGCTCAGATCACCCCTGTTAGAACAAAGGAGCTGGGATGTAAACAAAGTAAAATCACAAAATACTGAAGTCCGATGAAAATCCAAAATAGAAAGTCAATCAATAGCTTTATATTCAACATATCAAGATTGTTTTTGCAAGAAATATACAAACTACAAGCTGCTGGTACCAGCACTTAGTTATGAAATCACTGCATCAGAGATACCATAAGAACAGTTAGTCTTCTTGACTCTCAAAATGCGGTTTACTATCTGTTTTTGGATGTTGTGGATGATCCTGGCTGTTAGAGGTTCTTTCGTGTTGTTAACCTCATAAATTAAAAACAAAACGGATGGGGGAATTTTCATACTCTACAAGAATATGCATTTAATACTTGTTTTATTTAACATATTGCAATAATTCAATCGCTTTTTTGTTTTAGGCCAATCATCCACCCCCCTGTTTGCAGGGCTCTATACCGGAATTTTTCTATTGATCTTCGTTATAATTATTTCTACCGTCGCCATTATAAGGAAGAAGCGACGTGGTAACCAGAACATTAATAGAAACACTGAAATGGGCAATTTACCTGTAAATCACGAGGCAGCTTATGATTACATAGATCAAAGTCTACTGAATTGCAATAACCCCCGACAAGTAAGTATCCAAAATAGTCCAAAAGCAGTAAATATTTCTGGACTGGACTGTGATGGTTATTTGAATCCGTACAACGCCCTTTCAGATGACTGGAAACAACATACGCATGTATACAACGATGGTGAGGACAATCAGCTACCAGAACAAAATGATGGTTACCTACAGCCATACCAACCACTAAATACAAACTGGCAGCAGCAGGCACACGTATACAATGAAGTCGAGGAATCCAAAACAATCTGCAGCGGTACTAACTTGTAACATGTGTAGAGAAAACTTTGAAAGACGAAATTAAGAAATGTTATTGCTTTACATGTACAATAAACATTTGGAAATCTCTCTTAAATTATTTGTACTTTTATAAATCATATCCTAAAATTTTGGTTTTAATTGCTTTAATAGTAAATACTTGATTGAAATAAGACTTACGTTTGCATAAACAGAGTAAAAAATATAAAAGGGAAATCCGAACTCATCAGTCAAAAATAAAGTGAAAGGTTTAGCTAGCTATGAAACCCGGTTCAATCCATCATTTTTTACATGAATATTTATCATTTAGAAAGAGTTTTTCTCTTTGAGTACTTGTAAGAACCAGTATATATAACGTTGTTTTAAAGATACTTAGTATATTATGTACTTTGAGGATATAATGCAGTGAAGGAATATGCAGCTCTCCTTATTGGTTGAAATTCCATAGGAACATAGAGCAAACCTATCATTATTTCAGATGTCTTCTTTATCGTTAGGGTACATGTTGAATTTCCAAATGAATTGTCAATACTTTTTTTTATCATGCAATTTATGTGTTTTAAACGGCGAATGTCATACAAGTGAGAGTTTTAGCTAGCTATGAAAACAGGTTCAATCCATCATTTTTTACATTCAAAAATATGCCTGTACCAAGTCAGGAATACATGTAGTTCTATGTGTTTGGGCTTTTTATTTCATCATTTTATTAAGGACTAAGGGAGCTACCATTTGATTTTTATGGGGGGGGGGGGGTATGGGGGGCTAGGATGAAAAATTTTGTCCTGCATTTTGTTAGCTGTAATCTCTGTCCTGCCTTTTTTTATAGTTTATCCTGACTTTTTTTTACCTAAATTGTCGTCCTGACTTTTTTTTTTTGCAAGTGTCACATCCTGCCTTTTTTTTTTACTCAAAACTCCTGTCCTGCCTATTTTTTTCAAATTTCATGACAACTACTGTATATCAGATTCCTGACTTAGAACAGGTGCAAACATTTGCAGCGGAATTAAACGTTTTAATGGTACATGTACCAAACCTTCTCCCTTTTTCCGAAACAATAGCATAACATCACAACAAAGAAAAACATACAATAAAATATCAATAGGCAGGCTTAACTCCATCAAAAAACGTGAATTAATACACTATGAACGAATACATGTACATTTGATCTGCGATATCTGAATGTAAATGCAGAGTTAATAAAATATTAGGGATAAACATTCAAGGTTCAAGGTATCCAAAACATATAAATGAACTAAAATTTAAAAAAAAAAACATACTAGACTAACAAAGGTAAGAGGCTTTTGACTCTGGAAAGTCGTCCATTTTAAAAGAGTATATTTGTCTTTTTCATCGCGTATATTTAAAAATTAAGAGATCATGTTGTATAATTGCAAATGAGACACCTGTGCACGCTAATTTAAACGACGTAGATGTATTAAAGAAATTACAGACCTGTGGCCTTAAAAAATGAGAAAACCCCATACGCTATAGGCCCAAGCATGTATACCATTTATATTAAGCTCATTGCCTAGTTTAATCATCGACATGATACACTAGTATTTTAAAGTCGTGTTATCAGTTTATGGATTCAAACCAACGATATTTTGGGTCTTTTGGATATCACATTTTTCGAAGAGAAATGTGAGTGACAATGCTCAAGTCATAAGTGATAACGTTAAAATGGCAAGCCAAAAAAAAGTATAAACGGAACTATAGAGAAGAAGTTGTAGAGTAGTATTTTAAAGCTCTATCTAATCATCTTATTCATTATCATACCACCCGTAAATGTATTTAGCTTATTTCCATATATTGTGTATTACAGACAAATTCTGTATTTGAGTTGTATCAAATAGATTTTCTATCAAATTTCTCAAAGTACCATTCATTCAAAAATAATGAATAAATGTTGTTTGATAAAACTTTGTGGAAGAGTCGAAAAGTAATAACGTCATCTGTAAATTGAACCAAGAGGACCACCATAATTCCGGTTATTTCTCACCTAAACTTTTCAAAGACTTTGAAACGTTTTAAAAAATCATTATTCTATCATCGCATGCTTTATTTCAAAATTATTATGTAGTAAGTGCTTCTTCGGTACAAACACAAGGTGTATTATTTTATGTCCAATATAGAACTCTCGTTTTGCAGTAGCAGGCCAAATTGACCCTTTTCTCGGACTGTCTCTTTACAGGGCTAACATGTACATGTACATATTGTATTTATTATTAATTTGTTCTAGTCTTGAAAATGTTTGAAATAGTTGTCAATAAACGTTCAATCAACAATCAATCTTTATGGGTTACTAAAGTAAATTCTGTATTCTAGAAATGGGAGTATTGTTTACTTTTTTAACTAGATTTCTAACTGATTCTTTAAGTGTGACATTTGTTTATATACTGTACCACTGAAGCTGCTTGTAAAAAAGAACAAAATTTATAAAAATTCCAAACCCTTTACAAAAGAGGATAAAATTTATATCAAAAGAACAGTCAGATTAAAAAATAAAATAAAAGCGTGACAGGAATGTGGAAAAAAGAAGTTGGCTTGAAGGTAAGGTAGTAAGTGATAGTCGAAGGAACCAATTCAAATAAATAGTCCATTTCTTCTTTCAAAATTAAATTTTTCATGAGATACCTACCAAAAAAAATCTATTTTGAAATTCTTGAAAGCTTTCTGAGAAACTTTTACGGTAGCATATCCTTTCGTGCATCTCTTAATGGCACAACTGTCTTTTTTTTTTAACGAGTGCCCAAACTGCATAGTCAACTATAAAAGGACAAATTCAAAATAATTTAAACAAGAAAACTAACGGCCTCATATAATTATATACAAAAATAAATTAAAATAGAACGAAAAGACAAATATGTAACACATCACCTAACGACAACCACTGAATTACAGGCACCTGATTTAGACAGATAAAATGTACATACATTGTACATACAGAAAGTTTCTACACAAGCACATATGAATACTTTAAAGGCGTTGATGTTAGGTTTCTAAAACATGCAATTATCTAGGCACTTTTCAAACAAATGATATCCCTTTGTTTTACCCATGCTGATGTGTATTGAGGTATACCGCCCATTTGAAATGGCGCTCACTGCTAGAGATTCGATATTTTCAGACAGATAAATCATGTTCGATGCCTGCACTTTGGAAACTTTCGGTGGGAAAGTGGGTATCAAGAGAGACCTTTTCAAAATGTACCCTTTATTAATTATCAGTCGTTCGCCGAATTCGAAAGGCGATTACTGGTCAAGATTAGTTTTGTAAAACAAACTTCAGGTTAAATTCTTACGTTTTGCAACGACAATTAACCTGCGTTTTATGAACATCTAAATGTCCTTTAAATATAAATTGAATAAAATGCATTTTTTCATTTGGATCTGAAAATACAGGCGTTGTAGTTTGTTGCAACTAAAGAAAATAATGACAATATTTGTAAAATATCAAAGTACGGATTTCTGAGACATCCAGTGTATCTGTTGACTTATACCATTTAAACATAAATAATTTTAATTTGCGCATTTATGAAATCTTGACTAATTCAAAAAGAATCAAGACACTCTATAATCAAAGATGTCAATAGTTCAATTAGCGGTCAGTTATTAGGATAAAATATCTTTTTGTAAAGATTTCTTCTATCTGATAGGTCAATGAATGGACATTGTAACTTTAACCCAACTATAATTAAATAATTGGACATGGTCAGTCAAATCTTTTAATAAAATTATGCACTAAATAATCTGTATATTCCAAAAATGTGTACAATAAGAGAGAAGTACACTAACTTTTATCATTCAGGTTCGTCTAGCGGTCAGTTCCAACAGTAGAGTATATCCCATTGTTCTAAACTGTCAAAAATTAGAACGACCTAAGTGCATATGCTCGTATCTCTAAACACAAAAAAAAGCTACATGTAATTTTCCTGTAAATGAAAAGTCATTATAAATCTTATTAAGTCATTTTTCATTTTATATTCCAATTATAAACGATCCGATTAAGAAAACATTTTGTTTCAAAGAGCTCAATTTTACTACTTTTCGTGTTAAAGGTATAGATAATTAAAAAGATGACGTATTCTTTATTAAACTAAAATAAGATTTAAATGATATGGTTAATCATATTATTTTTTGATGACAGTCGATTATTATTTTGACACCCTAGAAGGGGTAAACATCCAGACATGAACTCAAATTTCTAACATTTTAATTTAAAGATGAAAAATTCATAATTAATTTTTCTCCCATAAGTCGATTACCACAAGTCGCCAAGTTTTTCGTGAGAAGATAGATTTGAGAACGGGCATCATGCTTGTAGGGAAAATATAACAGCGGTGAAAATGAAAATATATTTGGGAATTATTTTCACATTTCATTTACAATTTGTCGACGGTAGGTACATTACAGTAATTAATAAACGTAGGTGTCAGTACACAAAGTTTGCGTGCGGCCGAAAATTGTTAGATTTATTCAATTTTTAAGGTTTTTTTATACTCAAGATTTGACTTTTTGTATATCCTCTAGATTAGTCCATGTTAATAGTATAAATACAATTTTACCCACTAACCCTTACTTTTCTTTTCATAATTTTTGTTACATATTGTTAAAAGGACATGTTTGAAAATCTTAAATAAACCTTGTTATTTGAACATAGTTTTAGAAGGGAAAAAAGGTGTCAATGCTAAATATAAGAAAAATCAGAGGAAAAATAGTTCCCGCCAAATTTCCGAGAGAGATTTTATTGTTTTTCATTTTCTTTAGATTGGTTGTATGTTTTTTGTTTGTTTTAACTACATATTTGAGCGTATGACATTTGCGTCAATGTTAAAAAGATTCGATCTTTCATTTGCGCCGATTTTTCACAGTTAAATTACAATTGAATGTTACTTTTTATTTATCAAATATTATACAAATCTCTTCTGTTAGCCAGTTGTTCATATGTTATGAACTGTTAATTATATCATGTACATGTACATGTATATAACTGTTGTCACCTGCACATAGATTGTTGCTGCCTTCATCTTGCCCAGAACTGATAGAGGAAAATCTAAGAACCGAGAATAAAGTGACACTGGAAAATGGCTTTTGCAATTTTTCTGGCTACCATAAAATCGAGGACTGCTTCACGTTTGTAAGAGGACAAATGACGGTCTAGAATCGTGTCTTTCTCATCACAATAACATACCATATATTTTGCGTAAAGGGGGGTCGGAATATCTTCTATTGATGTTAAATCCTGCATTGATATTTTTTTATGATTTGTTACATTTGTTCTTTAAATGAAAGGCCGGGAATAGTAATTTTTAGGGCCCTGTACTCCATGTTAAATACCGTACTTTGACCTATAATGGTTTAATTTTGTGACTTGGATTGAGAGTTGTTTCATTGACACTCATACTACATCTCCTTATATCTATACATGGATTGATTGATTAATTGTATGTGTTCGGCGCCACCTTCTCCTGTCTTGTCTATATTATCGTGGTAAGTTGTTTATATGTTGAGAAAACCGGAGCACCCGGATCTAACCACCGACCTACAGCAAGAAAACTAGCAATCCCAGTCAATAAATATCGAAATTGAACGCACGTACGTACCACTGACATGTTATATATGTTTTACATTATTTGATAGGCCAGAGATCGCTGTAGATGTAACATATAAAGCACTATCTGGCACTATCTGGACGATCTATTATAACTCATCTTGAGCTGACCATATTGTATCGCCAGTTGCCGGTTGTTGCAGACTATATAGTTCTTTGAACTCTTATGCACTTCGGTTATTTGCATTGATGGTTTGCTGTCTCTTTGACACATAACCAAAAACTCATTTTATTCGTATCAATTAAATTTAAATCTAAGATTTTAACGTGTATTCCTATCTAGTTATTTTCTTTAGTTTTTTTTTCTTATCATTAATTAGTATATTATTTGAAAACTTAAATGATTATTCAAAGCCGTGTTCACGTATGATGATCTTGAAACACAAATATATGTATATCACCGTGTATATTTACATCGAAAAATTTATAGCAGTACTACGAAGTTTAGATGAGTATCATGACAAATTCTAATGCAACAACGTTTGTAACGTTCATTTTGATTGGATAACGTCACTTTCTTACATGGCATCAATTGACAATTTGATGCTATTGGACGTACGCGCAAGCGCAGACGGAATATGACAGATTTTAAATACATGTTTTAACGTTGTTTTCTGTCAGTTTCATTAGAATGGAGATAACAATATTGTATTTTAAGCTCCGACGGCATCAATTTGGGATTTGATGGTCGCAAATACCCGTTTACTGTCTCCGCTAACGCGTCGCCAGTAAACTTAATTTGCGACCATCAAATCCCCAATTGATGCCGTCGGAGCTTAAAATACAATACAGTTATCTCCTAAATATATAAACAATAATAGTGCATTGACTTGACATATCAACGATATAAGGATGAGGCTTAGAAACGGGGAAATGCGAGGCTGTGCCGAGCTTTTTCCCCGTTTCGGGCCGAATCCTTATATCGTTGATATGTCAAGTCAATGCACTATTATTGTCTTTATACTACAATCTAAAAATTTCCAATTGTTGTTTAGTGCGTTAATGTTATTTATTTGATTTAAATATTGGGGGAAATCCCCCTTTAAAAAGGCCTCTTATCACACAGCCGGAGAAATATACAACACGATGAAATGTACATCATTACCTGCTGAAAACCGCAATCAATGGTGAACGAATTCGTTTGTTTATAGACAAAAATATCAACAATAAACATAAAACATAATGATTTATAGGTTGCAAACAAAAAATACTAACACGTAAAATATGTTTTTTTTCAAAAATTGTAAAAGAAACAAGTGTAAGTCGTTAAACGCATCGTTGTTTACATTGGAAACAAGAACAGGTTGTAGAGGTCGTATGAGTAAATAAATATAATTTCGACAATTTCTATTTTTAAAATATTCATGCGGAAAAGTGATATCAGGTCAGTGACTGTATATGACATAGAAATATACGGTCAACGCATTTTGACTGCTCAAATAAAACGAGTGCAGTATAAATTGAATTTCAATATTTACTACAACAATGGTTACACAGTTTTTGTTCACATTCAAAATAATTGATTTCAATTTTAACTTAAAAATATGTCTTATGAAAACCGATAGTTGTTAAAAGTAAAGTGTAAATTAATTTATTGATTGATTTGGTGTTCAGCCCCAGTCCCACTAGACCACGATTGCACTACGCTCACCGATATCTGAAATAAATTCAGATCGTGGTGAGCTCGCGGTATGAGCGGCATAATAATGTAAATTTTCGTTGCTTTCACGTTGCTACTACGTCCTCATTACGCTTCTACAACGTACCCTCTACGATTATACCATGTTCTCACCGCGCTTATTCTACGACCTCACTACGCTTATCAAGATCTTTCGACGCTCATCACGTTTACCAAGAGTTATCCGATTGCAACACGATCTTACCACGCTTTTACTGCGATTATAGTATGCTCTTACCACGATTATACTCATTTGTACGTTCATACCGCGATCTTCAAATGATATTACTACGTTGTCAGTAATAACGTCAATATCGTGTTACATATCAATACAATTCCATTTCTTCTATTTCTGATTGATACATAGGTTTCTCATATAACAATACAGTCATGCCATCAAAATCTTCTATAACACGTGGGCGTGGTGGTAGGGGTTGAGGTAAAGGCAGAGGGATCTTTGCTTGTAACGAATCCTGATCAAACAGAGATTGCGGACCGACCAGTCCAATCAAATTACAACCTTTTGCTGGTCCATAAAGCTCAGATGACAATATTTTTATGAACGATAGAAGAGATGACACAAATGTGTCAATAGATTTAGTAAGATGTGGTATGAGTGCCAATAAGACAAATCTCCATCAAAGTAACAATTTCTAAAAATAAACCATCATAGACCAAGGTGCGGCCTTCAACACGGAGCCTTGGCTCACACCGAACAGCAAACTATAAAGGGCCCCAAAATTACTACTGTAAAACCAGTCAAACGGGAAAACCAACGGTCTAATCTATATAAACGAGAAGCGTGGTTGAGAAAATGGACAAGAACTACATACATGTACAGACAAACAAAACCTGGAGATATATAATATATTTTATGTGAAAATGACAATAAGAATAATGGTCGTGGTTTGAACGCAGTCAGGTCGTAAGAAGAGCGTGACGAGGACGGCAATGGCGTACTAGAATCGTACTATGTACTATGGTCTTGCACAGCGTGGTGAAAACATGGTATAGTCGTAGCGGAAGAGTAGTTGGGTCGCGGTGAGAACGTGATGGTTCTAGTGAGGTCGTAATAACGTAGCTGTGAGATCGTAGTGCAGTCTCTCCGAATAGAATCACGCTTTCGCTACGATGGTACAGCCAGCGACCTTTACGATCTTACTGCGACCTTATTTTGCTCTCACTACGCTTTTACTACAACCTGATTTCGCCAAGACCGCACCACGACTGTTTTGAACATGTTCAAAGTTGGCCACGCTCATCACGATGTTGAAGACCCCACTACGAACGTGATACGACCTTACTGTAATCTACACGATCGTACTACGATAATCAAAATTTGCATTTTTTTCACAGATCGTAGTGCGATCGTAGCCTAGTGGGACTGCGGTATTAAACGTCACTTATGGCTATTGCGTGGTGGTCAGTTCTTTTTTTTTGTGTGAAGATACAGGAAAAGTGCGCGGAGACAACCCCTGATCTCTGACAGAAATACCCGGGTACTCGAAGGTATCAAAATTGAGTCATTTAAAGCGCCTTTACTATGTGCGAAGTTTAAACTTAAAACTTCAGTGTTGACAGGCCAATGCTACAGTAGTTGGAATACTTAGATCACTCTGCTACCAAGGTCCCTTAAAAGGTGCCAGCAATATAACTACATCTCTGATGTCTTACTAAAAGAGTGATATCAAGACGCTGTCAACTTGAAACAAATTGAAAGTATCAGAAATATAACATAATTATTATAATAAATCATATATATAAATTGGAAGATATGGTATGATTGCCAATGAGACAATTTTCAACCAGACACGAAATGACACAGAAGTCAGCAACTAGTTCCCTGTTATAGTCTATAACTGGCTATCAGTAAATCAGGTAAACTGAGATCAAGGTCCCTGATTTCGAATAAACAATAATTTAATACCGTCTATTGTAGTTTCCGATGGAATTTTATACAAATATATCATGCTTACAGGGGGTATTTGCCAAAAATACCGGTTGAGAGGTACAAATTTCCAGAGCCGTTAGGTTGTAGTAAAAGCGTAGTGAGAGCGTACTGAGGTCGCAGTAAGATCGCAAAGGTCGATGTATCATCGTAGCGAAAGCGTGATTCTATTCGGTGAGACTGCACTACGATCTTACAGCGACGTTATTACGACCTCACTATGACCATCACATTAACACCGCTCTGGAAATGTGTACCTCTCAACCGGTATTTTTGGCAAATACCCCTTGTAAGCATGATATAATTGTTTAATTCCACAGAATGTTTCACCTCAGAAAGTTTATTATAATCAGGTATCATATGAAATTTCGACTTGAATGTATAATTTTTGTATACACTGTAGCTGTGCTCTTTGCGCAGACAAACAAAACCTGGAGATATATAATATATTTTATGTGAAAATGACAATAAGAATGATGGTCGTGGTATGAACGCAGTCAGGTCGTAAGCAGCGCGTGATGAGGACGGCAATGGCGTACAAGAATCGTACTATGGTCTTGAATGGTTACAGCGTGGTGTAAACGTGGTATAGTCGTAGTAGAAGCGTAGTTGGGTCGCGGTGTTACGAGACTCGTGTTGACTCGATATAATTTAGCTAAGTCTTGTTGTATTCTGATCTTTAGTCGGATTTTTTTTCTCTTTGATATATTCCTCTTTCCATTCTCAATTTTATTTTTATTTCTATGATTTTTTAATTTAGGTTACACACAGTGTACAAGTACTGATTATGCGGGTGTTGGTGACCCTGCAAGTAGGACACAAAAATACAATGACAAGATTGGTATGTTAAGTTTCAACTAAATGGTGAAAGCTTTAAATTTGTGGTATACAGATGATGCTCCCGGTTGCATGTAATGTTATAAAGGGGCATAACTGTATACTAGTACTTTTTGTAAGTGAGGACATCTGAATTAGAACTTGATCTGTGTTTTATGTTTGATCATGTTCTGTATTACTATAGTACAAATTGTGTGTCAAAAAATTGGCTGAGGCAACTACCTACAGTATGAGAATGGACACTGATATTGGGACGTACGAACAAACAGGCGAACAAGGGTTAAACGTAATGTATCCTCCGCTGCAGTACCGGTGGAACATAACAAGGGCTCACCAAAGATAATAGATATGTAATCTTGTACACCGGGTGTGTATTTTGTCAACAAAAACTCATCCTTGACGCTTGAATAAAAAAAACTGAAAGGTTAAATACAGTAGGAAGCTGACGATCATTGTACCAAAAATTCCATACAAGCGGGAGGTTCAATCTACCATTATTTTCTTATCCTGTACCAAGTCAGGAATATTGCAGTTGTTACCAAAAAGTCCGTTTCTGTGTATGTTTATTTGCATTTTTAAGTGTTTAGGCACCTCAGAGGTTCTGTAATGTCGTTGATTTTCTCGTATAGATGACGTGTTTCTCTCAGTTTTTATTTGTTACCCAGTTTTGTTTTCTCTCATGCAATCGATTTATGACTTTTGAACAGCAGTTTGTTATTTATAAAACACGGATAAGTGGTGCATATGGTGAAACTACACGTACATGTAAGAAACAAAAAAAAAAAACATAATTCAACGTTATCACTTCATATACATTTTTTTTGTACATTGTAGCAGAAAAAAGGGTTGGGAACGATGCATATTAAATCCATCATGTACATGTATACCAGGCATAAAATTTTGACACACTCGCGTTTTGTCTACAAAAAGAACTAATCGACTAGCTCGAATAAAAAAACAGTAAAAAAGGCTAAAAAAGCATGAATATGAAGAGCACTGAAGACACAAGACACACATATATGTGTGTCCGTGTTATTTGTATGACGATATTCATTTCTTCTACCAGGACTGACAATGGAACTAAGATTCAATAATAAAGAATTGAGATATGCCCAAATGTGTATGCAAATTTGCATTTCTGTAACATTCATACTACACAAAAAAATAATAATTAGAATGAAACGAACAGATGAAAGTCTATTTTGTGTCTAACACTTTCTATTTCTGCTTCAATCTAATTAAAATATAGTTCTCTGAATTTGTTATACATGTACCCATATGTATTTACGAGCACGTTTTTAGAGGTCTGAATTTCAATTTTTTAAAGCTTTTATACGTTTTATTCTAACTCTTCTATAACGTTGAAAGGCTGGGGCTATGTGATACGTCTGCCAGATTTTGTATTTCCTTGTTGTGGAGTTGTTGAAAACTGGGAAGTTTTCGTCGAAGAACAAATACTGAATTTGTCCTATTAGAATCGAAATAATTCCTTCATGTCATGCTCTATGCTCATTTTAACATGGGTAGGCATTATATTTGACCACATTTTACACCTCGCTAACGCTCAGTGTAAAATATTGACAAATATAATGCCTACCCATGTTAAAATGAGCATAGAGCATGACATGGCATTATATTTGACCACATTTTACACCTCGCTAACGCTCAGTGTAAAATATTGACAAATATAAAGCCTACCCATGTTAAAATGAGCATAGAGCATGACATGAAGGAATTATTTCTTAAGTATCTATTGATACATATACATTTGTCACATGTCGCGCTGTTTCTCAGAAACTATTTATGATTAGTACATTAAACTTCACAAACAAGACGAAGGGCGTATCATGCGCCCGTGGCGCAGCTGGTTTTGCAGGAAACAAGTGACCATAAAAAATATAGCATCCCTTTTCTCAAGATAAAACACTTCATTGCAAACAATATCGTTTTAAAAATGTATCCCTATATTTCGTTTGGAGATATACCATGGATTATTTAACTGTGAAATATCTCAATTATCTGCTGTATTTGCTTAGAATTGCGCTTTGATAGCGTTCAAACTCTTAAAAAATTTGAGCATGGTACAACTAACAAAAGATGATTTTTAGAACTATTATTTGACATCACACACAACTGATCAGTGAAACTACACTATACATTTTTGCTCTGACACTCTAAACTACCAAATTGAATAAGTTATTATAATACTATTGGCGTGTGAAAATGGACAGTGTAGTTCTTACAAAATCTTACCAGTGTAAGACATTATTATATAGTTGTAAAGGGATATAATAGATCATTCCACCTCTGTATCTAATATATTGCTATTTTCATGTTATTTAAAGTGGACACATAAAACACTATCAGAATCACACGAAATCGTATGATG
Organism: Mytilus edulis; assembly: GCF_963676685.1. Taxonomy (NCBI): domain Eukaryota; kingdom Metazoa; phylum Mollusca; class Bivalvia; order Mytilida; family Mytilidae; genus Mytilus; species Mytilus edulis. The sequence goes on along the minus strand of NC_092357.1, from coordinate 29,395,864 downwards.
CGTCATGAATTAACCACTACATAAAACATTTCAGGAGATCGAATGGAGAATTACATTGCTGCTCTGGTTATTACCGTTTCAATGCATCTTCTCAATGCCAGGGTAAGGCATAAAATATAATGAACAAGTTTTTTTTTTTTCATCTCGGTAGATGTTAATTTTTTTATGGTATCAATGTTATTGTTAACGTCTCCATTCCTTGAAAGCTGAATGCCTTGCATGCATTTAGTGAAAATTTCCTTATAGGCAAGCAGGTAAAAGTTAGAGTTTTGTATTCAATCATTCAAAATTCAAAATCTGCATTCTCCCTTTTTTTGAAAGACTGTTCTTCAATATTATAACAAAATGAGTAGCAAGTTCTTCAATAGTATAACAAAATGAGTGGCAAGTTCTTCAATATCATAACAAAATGAGTGGCAAGTTCTCCAATATTATAACAAAATGAGTGGCAAGTTCTTCAATATTATAACAAAATGAGTGGCAAGCTACCTACATGTATGTTTGAAACTTAACTAGATTTTCTAATTATCCTTTTTTTTTGTAGAATGTCCACCTGGGTCTTATCGTTTTTCAGATTCAGACATTAAAACCAAATGCAAAGTATGTAGCTATGGATTTTATGGTCGTTTGTGCGCCTACAAGTGTAACTGTCAAATTCGCGAGTAAGTTCTGTTATCCATAATTTTAATATCAAACCACAATTACAAGACTTAGTACTTATACCAAGGTTTCTGTCTTATAAATGGTATACTGTGTTTGTTTGTTGTTGCTTTTTTTCATTATTAAATCCAATTCTTTGAAAGAAGATGTATACTGAATGAACTTTCTTTACATAACAAAAAATAATGTTACTGTACAGTTATGATAAGTGCTATTGGTATTGGTATGAATCAAGTGCAAAACCTACATCAATGCTATCCTTTTATAGCACTTCACTATATATATGTGATGCTGTTTTCTTTTCAAGAGAATTCAAGATCTAAACAAGTGGCTGGAAATTTTAAATACAAAACCCTTCAATTAAACGTGTTCTGTATATGGAATGACCATAACCCTCTTACCTTGTAAACCCAATTCCAAAATAAATGTTGCATTTATATGAAGAACCTGTAATTTCAATTATGTTTTTCTTTGAATAAAATAAAATTCGGGGGTTGCGGGATTAGTCCACAGGAACTATTTGTTTAAATCATTTTTTTTGTAAATTTCACCTTGTTCCATTACCTTCGAAATTTGATGTTTATAGTTACATGTGTATTTTGGTAGTTAAATTTACTATGACTTGGGTCTGCTTATGGAGAATACAAATCTTTAAATAAAGCCACACCGATTTTATTTCTTGTTCTACGCATTTTTCAACACAAAAAATTGGAAAATTTTGATAAAAAATAAAAGAATTTTGCAATTTTTTTAGGCGAAGCTTAAAAAGTAAAGACGAGCGAATATAATTGTTTTAATAGATTTTTGAAAATATTGATCAAAACAAGATGGTATAAAACTAGTTTTACCACTTGTACTCTGACATTTCTGTAAGTTATATAAACTGCTAAAATGTTGGGTTTTTTTTTCTGTTCACCAAGAAATAATTGAACAAAATAATTATGTCAACTGCTTTACAATATCTCTATTGAATTGTCATCGATATCTCTACTCCTTTACTGCATATAATTTCTAACTAGAATTATCGCGACTGTCTTGCAAGAAGTAGGAACTGCTCATTCTTCCAGTACACTTGTGTTCACCTCCAGCTGTTTTAGCTGTTCATTGATGTATGTACATTTTGGTGTATTGTTTGATATCTTGATTGTCTGTGTCTCTGTCATTTTTGTGTTATCATTTAGTAATTTTTTTGGCACTTTGTATATAAATAAGATATGGTATGAGTGTCAATGAGACAATTCTCCATCAAAGTCATAACCAGGATGGAAATAACCCCTCAATGTAATAACTTATCCTTTTATGAGGAGTACTTTTCAAGTGATATAACATGTAAAGTATTGCTTTTGATAAAACCAATTTTTAGTACAAAAGGGCACATATTGATATTATTTGAAAAAACCTTTTCCCAAAAAACTATTCATCTATCTGGTATTATATCGTCAACACATGTTCAAGAATTGTGTGATACTTGTTAAATTTGATATATCTTCTTTTAATCTTTATTTAAAAAAATAAGTGGATCCCTTTTATAGAAAAGCTATTTAAATATAATGAATTTTCCCCCCTTTTAAGTTACAAAATCAAAGTTGGTTTTTTTTCTGTTCTACAACAGTTAAATAACTCCTTTTCTGAAGGACAGTCCCTCTTTTCAGGGGTAATTCATTTGAAGGGTTGTTTCCAACTTGATAATGTTTTTAAAGTTCTGGCTTCAACGTAGGGCTTTGTCCCAGACCAAAGAGTGCAGTGCAAGCTGTAAATGACCCATAAAAACTAGTGTAAACAATTCAAACAGGATAACCATCTTATATATACAAACGGAGAAAAACATATCAACCACACTAACAAACGACAACTACTGAACAACAGGCTCTTGACTCAGGACAAGTGCATAAACATGCAGCAAGTATCGATAGTATGTTCCGCCGTCCATCAATATTGCAGTCAAAGGAAACACTTCTCCGTATGTGTACTTTATTCTAACAACGAATATCAGCATAGTTTTGCAGGGAAATGTAAGTAATGTTTATATGGTGAGATCGCTGTTTACGAAAAAAAAAAAACGGTGCATGAAATAAACACAATTGATTTTCCAAATGCAAGAAGCTGGAATATTAAAAAAAAATATGTGCGGGCGGGTCCGTCGAACAACAATCTAATTAAAAACCGATCTCTCATCGCGCCTGTTTTCTGATATGTCGCGTGGGAGACGCGACATATCAGAAAACAGGAGCGATGAGAGATCGGTTTTTAATTAGATTGGTCGAACAAGGAATAAAATTGGTGTGGCCTTCTCATTTACTTTTTCAATTGTAGTTGCAGTCCTGTCGATGGAAGATGCTTGTATACTACAACTAATGTAGGATGTGTTGAAAAAAGTACGACTTAATGAAATATACTTTGCAATTATATCGTTCAATAGAATTTTGAGACGATTCATTATAGCAAATACACTTGCAAGGGCGTATTGTCACATTTTCACAAGATCTGTTTATAATAAAGAATATCTATCCATAATGTGACAAGACGGTAAGAGTAATTCAACCTCTAAAATCTTACGAAAGGATACCGTAATTGATTAGAAGCAGGTTTCAACTAAAAACCAAGACTACTGTTTATATATTTTGAATTATGTTATAGTTATTGACCAAGCAAGTCGGTATATGCCATTTAATCTGCACAGCACGAGATGACCAATAACCCGAACGACGTAGAAGTTCGGGTTATTGGGTCATCTCGTGCTGTGCAGATTAAATTACATATACCGATTTGATTGGCCAATAACTGTTTTAACACATGACGCAATCAATTTACGTGAACGTTTTAGAAATGTGGACGTTATTCCGCAATCCACTGATCCTAGGAAAGTTTCTTGTAGGGGAAATACGACTTTGGTAAGTTTAAAATTAATATTTTTTTGGATATTTAGACTCATTCTAAAATTGCGATTTAATGGTGTATTTATTTTTATCGTTTCCGTTAAATTTATTCCCAATTTTTATTTAATTGGTGACGATTAAGACTTTGACAAATTGTGTACTTTCAAATTGGTGTATGAAAAGAAAAATAACTGCAAGGTTATTGAGTTTAAATTAGATTAATTGCTTTTGAATTTCTTTCCCTCAATGATATTCTTAGAGAAAAAAAAAGAACCGAGGAAGGTGTTATATTACCTAAATTTTAAATGTTTTACCCCTGAAAAGAGGGACTGTCCTTCAGAAAAGGAGTTATTTAACTGTTGTAGAACAGAAAAAAAACCAACTTTGATTTTGTAACTTAAAAGGGGGGAAAATTCATTATATTTAAATAGCTTTTCTATAAAAGGGATCCACTTATTTTTTTAAATAAAGATTAAAAGAAGATATATCAAATTTAACAAGTATCACACAATTCTTGAACATGTGTTGACGATATAATACCAGATAGATGAATAGTTTTTTGGGAAAAGGTTTTTTCAAATAATATCAATATGTGCCCTTTTGTACTAAAAATTGGTTTTATCAAAAGCAATACTTTACATGTTATATCACTTGAAAAGTACTCCTCATAAAAGGATAAGTTATTACATTGAGGGGTTATTTCCATCCTGGTTATGACTTTGATGGAGAATTGTCTCATTGACACTCATACCATATCTTATTTATATACAAAGTGCCAAAAAAATTACTAAATGATAACACAAAAATGACAGAGACACAGACAATCAAGATATCAAACAATACACCAAAATGTACATACATCAATGAACAGCTAAAACAGCTGGAGGTGAACACAAGTGTACTGGAAGAATGAGCAGTTCCTACTTCTTGCAAGACAGTCGCGATAATTCTAGTTAGAAATTATATGCAGTAAAGGAGTAGAGATATCGATGACAATTCAATAGAGATATTGTAAAGCAGTTGACATAATTATTTTGTTCAATTATTTCTTGGTGAACAGAAAAAAAAACCCAACATTTTAGCAGTTTATATAACTTACAGAAATGTCAGAGTACAAGTGGTAAAACTAGTTTTATACCATCTTGTTTTGATCAATATTTTCAAAAATCTATTAAAACAATTATATTCGCTCGTCTTTACTTTTTAAGCTTCGCCTAAAAAAATTGCAAAATTCTTTTATTTTTTATCAAAATTTTCCAATTTTTTGTGTTGAAAAATGCGTAGAACAAGAAATAAAATCGGTGTGGCTTTATTTAAAGATTTGTATTCTCCATAAGCAGACCCAAGTCATAGTAAATTTAACTACCAAAATACACATGTAACTATAAACATCAAATTTCGAAGGTAATGGAACAAGGTGAAATTTACAAAAAAAATGATTTAAACAAATAGTTCCTGTGGACTAATCCCGCAACCCCCGAATTTTATTTTATTCAAAGAAAAACATAATTGAAATTACAGGTTCTTCATATAAATGCAACATTTATTTTGGAATTGGGTTTACAAGGTAAGAGGGTTATGGTCATTCCATATACAGAACACGTTTAATTGAAGGGTTTTGTATTTAAAATTTCCAGCCACTTGTTTAGATCTTGAATTCTCTTGAAAAGAAAACAGCATCACATATATATAGTGAAGTGCTATAAAAGGATAGCATTGATGTAGGTTTTGCACTTGATTCATACCAATACCAATAGCACTTATCATAACTGTACAGTAACATTATTTTTTGTTATGTAAAGAAAGTTCATTCAGTATACATCTTCTTTCAAAGAATTGGATTTAATAATGAAAAAAAGCAACAACAAACAAACACAGTATACCATTTATAAGACAGAAACCTTGGTATAAGTACTAAGTCTTGTAATTGTGGTTTGATATTAAAATTATGGATAACAGAACTTACTCGCGAATTTGACAGTTACACTTGTAGGCGCACAAACGACCATAAAATCCATAGCTACATACTTTGCATTTGGTTTTAATGTCTGAATCTGAAAAACGATAAGACCCAGGTGGACATTCTACAAAAAAAAAGGATAATTAGAAAATCTAGTTAAGTTTCAAACATACATGTAGGTAGCTTGCCACTCATTTTGTTATAATATTGAAGAACTTGCCACTCATTTTGTTATAATATTGGAGAACTTGCCACTCATTTTGTTATGATATTGAAGAACTTGCCACTCATTTTGTTATACTATTGAAGAACTTGCTACTCATTTTGTTATAATATTGAAGAACAGTCTTTCAAAAAAAGGGAGAATGCAGATTTTGAATTTTGAATGATTGAATACAAAACTCTAACTTTTACCTGCTTGCCTATAAGGAAATTTTCACTAAATGCATGCAAGGCATTCAGCTTTCAAGGAATGGAGACGTTAACAATAACATTGATACCATAAAAAAATTAACATCTACCGAGATGAAAAAAAAAAAACTTGTTCATTATATTTTATGCCTTACCCTGGCATTGAGAAGATGCATTGAAACGGTAATAACCAGAGCAGCAATGTAATTCTCCATTCGATCTCCTGAAATGTTTTATGTAGTGGTTAATTCATGACGCATCATACGATTTCGTGTGATTCTGATAGTGTTTTATGTGTCCACTTTAAATAACATGAAAATAGCAATATATTAGATACAGAGGTGGAATGATCTATTATATCCCTTTACAACTATATAATAATGTCTTACACTGGTAAGATTTTGTAAGAACTACACTGTCCATTTTCACACGCCAATAGTATTATAATAACTTATTCAATTTGGTAGTTTAGAGTGTCAGAGCAAAAATGTATAGTGTAGTTTCACTGATCAGTTGTGTGTGATGTCAAATAATAGTTCTAAAAATCATCTTTTGTTAGTTGTACCATGCTCAAATTTTTTAAGAGTTTGAACGCTATCAAAGCGCAATTCTAAGCAAATACAGCAGATAATTGAGATATTTCACAGTTAAATAATCCATGGTATATCTCCAAACGAAATATAGGGATACATTTTTAAAACGATATTGTTTGCAATGAAGTGTTTTATCTTGAGAAAAGGGATGCTATATTTTTTATGGTCACTTGTTTCCTGCAAAACCAGCTGCGCCACGGGCGCATGATACGCCCTTCGTCTTGTTTGTGAAGTTTAATGTACTAATCATAAATAGTTTCTGAGAAACAGCGCGACATGTGACAAATGTATATGTATCAATAGATACTTAAGAAATAATTCCTTCATGTCATGCTCTATGCTCATTTTAACATGGGTAGGCTTTATATTTGTCAATATTTTACACTGAGCGTTAGCGAGGTGTAAAATGTGGTCAAATATAATGCCATGTCATGCTCTATGCTCATTTTAACATGGGTAGGCATTATATTTGTCAATATTTTACACTGAGCGTTAGCGAGGTGTAAAATGTGGTCAAATATAATGCCTACCCATGTTAAAATGAGCATAGAGCATGACATGAAGGAATTATTTCGATTCTAATAGGACAAATTCAGTATTTGTTTAGGTCGAAGCGTACGAAAATACCGTAAAATGATTGGCTGTTCCCGTTTCCTCCCCGAGGAGTCTGTAAATTACTTTTCATATGTTTAAAAAAAACTACGAGCAGGGTAAATATATGTTGTTTTATAAAAATATATAATAAAAGTTTATGCCAGCTGCTTAAATGTATATATTTGAAAGGATAACGATGGAAATAACGTTAATATGAACAGTAAGTTCGTGCGCAGGTGTCAAACATATTTTGTGCTCATTAGAACACGGCTTTGTTTACAAAGCGTAATAAGGACATCATATCAAAATAATAAATCAGAACTAACAAAAAGGTTCCCTTAAACTTACGTGCAAATTCCCTTTTGGTAAGTTGTATTGACCATATCTGTAAAATATGTGTCAAACTAAACCGCAAAATCCAACTATAATTACTAAATGAATAGAATAAGTACGAACGACACTGTTAAAAGAATGTTTACATTCATCAACAATTGCTTTTTAAATATAGATCAATAACAAAGCTATTAACTCGATTTTTATTAATGTTTCCTGGTCGTATAACATACTTGAAAATTGTCACACTATCATCTATTTTAACATCCATGCAAAACGGGATATATTTTCGTTTCTCACTGATTATGTTATTACTGATACAAGACATATCGATATGGTACTTGTTCGTATCTTTATTGTTATCCAGAGAGCTGTTTGTTTTTGGCCTATTAAAATCAACAGTTAGAAACCTGACAGTCGACTGTCTTTTTCTTTTCTTTCATTCTTTGTTCAAACTTTTGAATTAATTATTGCTGTCACAATTTTGTAAACTTGATTGGTTATAACAAAACGAAATTATTTATACATTACTACTTTTTTTAAGTTAAATAACACTAAAATATAACAAAGAAGATTGTTGATAATGATATCATTTTTCACAAGAGACCAAATGAAACATAAATTAACACATATGTGTCACCGTATGGCCTTTAATAATGAACATAGCCCATACCGCAAAGTCAGATACAAAGACCCCGAAATGAAATATGAAAAGCAATTCAAACGAGAAAACTAACTGTATAAGAAATGTACCAACAAATTAACGTAACACAAATATGTAACACAGCAACAAACGAAACCTCTGACTTACATGCTCCTGATTTGGGAAATGCACACGGTGACCTATATTTGTTAATTTCCGTGCAATTTTGGTCTCTTGTGGCAATCATACCACATCTTCTTTTTTAAATATACATTTTGTACATACGAAATATGGCGGGCTTAAACATGTAAGCGGTACCCAACCCTCGCCTTCACTTGGAAAAGTGATATAGCAGTACATCATAAGAACGTACTATAAAAACCAGTTAAAAAGGATTAACTCATCAGATGGATACAAATAGAAATGCATCCAATAATAACAGAAAGTGGACGGGTACTTGTACATTCCTCCCCCCCCCCCCCAAAAAAAAACAAAACCCAACCCAACAAAATCTACTAAGAACAGATATAAGAGTACTTACAGTAACTGACGGCAAGATATTAGCCAAACCAACTAATAAGATAACTCGTGCATCTGACTGTGTTAAGAGAGAGTCATATATCTTGCACGTTAAAGACACCCTTGTAGATTTCGACTAATGCCGCTACAAGGCAGCACTGGAAGCTACAAAGAGGAATAAGATTAACATAAATTGCAAAACGTGTTTCCAAATCTACTATGAATAAATATGTTTAAACCAATTACAATGTTGAATTGGTAACCTTTTAGAATAATTAAATTTCAAGGTTTGATAAGTTTACCAGAATCGTTTCACGGAAAACAACATCTGCGTTAAAATGAGGATGTGATATCCCGTTTGAAATAAGTTGTCTTTAGGAACAATTTAGCTTCAAAACCAAATCTTTATATCTATGAAAGATTTAGTAACGGTTTAATGTAAGTTGTGGTAACGAAGTCCTTACTTAAAAAAATACCAATAATACATGTATTTCTTTGTTGTGATGTTATGCTATTGTTTCAGAAAAAGGGAGAAGGTTTGGATCCATTAAACCGTTTAATCCCGCTGCAAATGTTTGCACCTGTCCTAAGTCAGGAATCTGATGTACAGTAGTTGTCGTTTGTTTATGTAATATATACGTGTTTCTCGTTTTGTTTATATAGATTAGACCGTTGGTTTTCCCGTTTGAATGGTTTTACACTAGTAATTTTGGGGCCCTTTATAGCTTGTTGTTCGGTGTGAGCCAAGGCTCCGTGTTGAAGGCCGTACTTTAACCTATAATGGTTTACTTTTTAAATTGTTATTTGTATGAAGAGTTGTCTCATTGGCACTCACACCACATCTTCCTATATCTAAATATAGACTACATTCATTAAAAATTAATACGTCACGACAGAAACGGACACAGCGAACAATTAGTGAAATATAAACACTGTACAATGGTCACAAAGGAACATTACTATCCAAAAAAGGAAAATGAACCATAGAGAACGAGCAATTGTCCCTTTTGTCGTAAGGTTTAGTGTGGAGTTTCTCGTGTAAAATTGAAATATCTCACTATAGGAAAGGACTCTTATTATCGTTTGCATTTGCTTTATTTAAAGAAGTCTTTTTAGGTAAATTTCGACAGTATAATAAGAAGATTGTTGATTATTGAACAAAAAATATCATCATGATACCGGTATCTGTTGTTGAATTTATCAATTGAATGTAATAAAGACGGGTATTTATGGAACGCCGGAACTGTCTTATAGTGTAAATATTTAATGTGTTTTGTCGATTTTCCTTTACGTCCTGTCATTTCTTCTTTATGTTATGTGCAGATGCCTGTATTTCCTGACTAGGCATCTCTGTGTTATGTAAAATTAGTAATTTGTTTGGTCAAACAATTGTATGATATGTCATTGCTAAACTTTGTTGTGTAAAATATGCATTACATTATGCTGTAACTACTATATATTCTGTGAATACTTCGAACCTTTATGATCAACCACCTTTACATTCTCTCATATTTTATCTATGTTGTGTCTATTCTTCTTTTGCGTAAGTCAGTTAATAATTGCGTCCTGTCTCAAGTGTGATTGTTATGTCAAATGTTCTAAAGGTTTTGTTTTGATACACCTTTGTTCTATGTAAATCTCATGATATTATAGTCTTTTGCCATTATGTTGTGTTTATACATATGTATCTCCAGTGAAAAACACAATACATCATGGTATAATTCATATGCGTTTTGCCGAACAATTGATACTCTCTGTGAGCATTCATTACGTCATGTACAAATGCCTTTTACATTATGTGCAAACAACTAATACGTTTTGTGCAAACCTCGTTTACCTTATGTGCAAACATCGTTCACCCTATGTGCAAACATTGTTTACCTTATGTGCAAACACCTATTGCGTTATGTGCAAATACCTATTAAGTTATGTATAAAAACTACATCATTATCTGCAAACACTATTACGTTATGTGCAAATACCGCTTACATTATGTGCAAACACCATGTAAGTTATGTGCAAATGCCTATTACATTATGTCCATACATCTATTACGTTATGTGCAAACACCTATTACGTTATGTGCAAACACCTATTACGTTCTGGTAAACGCTTTTTGACACAGATTAAAACAAAACGCATCAATGATATGCATTTTGAAAATGAAGAAAATTAAAAGTTTGACCTTTCTTACAAACTGTGGATTTTTATATTAATTATATTGATTGGTGTAAAAATGCTATATACATACAATGTATCTAGTTTTATGGGAAATTATTTTGCTCTACTTTAAGAGTGTGCGTTATGCATCCATGCTTTGAAAAAATGTTCACTTTACTTGTTGAAAATTGTAACAAATATACAGACACGACTCTAGTTTTCAAGAGGTGCAACCGAAAGGAACAATACGATATAAAAAGGAAGAGTTGGTACGAATGCCAATGTGACAACTCTTCACAAGAGACCAGGATGATTTGTTATTACCCTCCCAGTAGGGTTTTCATCTCGCGAGAAACGTGTACTGGATTAATGCTACAAATGTAATGACGTCTCCCACGATTCATGTAGCAGCTAAGGAATCCTACAAAATGTTTAAGATTTTATTTTCGTTCATTTCCTTTAACAGTTGTGAATATTATTCTGAATAACCTTCCGAAGACTTATCATTTCCTCCGTCCCTGACAAGGCATGTTGAGACAGGTGGGTGTCCTGAAAAGGGGTGGTCAGGTGACCCGCCCCTCTTATCTGACAATTTTTTTTAAAACTAACAGGGATGTTGGAAAAATTTGATCCGATTTTGGATCAGACAGGTAGAAGGGTGTAACAAAAAGCTGCAGTTTCTCCAAAAAAAAAAACACTATTTGTTTCATATTAAAAACTGCCTTATTCTGTAATCCACAAAAATGACGCATACACATATTTTTTTCTGAATGAAAGGGTTATCAGCCTTGTTTCACCTTCACTGGCCATACTCGAAATTAAATCCCGCAACTTGAAACTACATATAATGACTTTCATTTATCCGTATTTGGTCCGGTAACTTTTCGAACCGTGTCATCAAGAACGATACAAAAAAATACATATTCTAGTAAATTGTAATTGTTTTCTTCTATTATTATTTTTTTATAAGTGATGTGCATATCGTTTCTTTTGTTGTCTATAAGAATAAATAAATAATTTCGTTGCTAAAATGGTCATCATAACATAATTTTCCCTTTGAATTTCAGAAAAAAAATCTATAAAAAAGATGTGGTATGAATGCCAATGAGACAATTCTACACGAGAGACCAAATGACAAAGAAATAGATAACAATAGATCTTCTTATGGTCTTTAACAAAAAACCCATACCGCATAGTCAGCTAATCTATTTATTTTTTTACCCCATTTAATTTTTCACCAGTTTAAAAAAAATGGTTACAGTTAAGTAATTCGCTTTTATCCTGCAATTAGCTAGTTATTGTATACAAATAACATGTAAACATCATTATGTTTGCTTTGTTTGTACATGTAATAATAAATTTTCCTGCTACCCGCTTCCATGTTGATCAATCGGTAAAATGGATATTTTTTCTGGGTAATAGTTCATTTTGGGGTTTTCTTCGAGTCCGCGTTTCAATAATTGTAAAAATCAGAGACAATGGTTAAGATTTAAACAACTTATGCTCAAATACCAGGTGTAAATTGTAAACAATATATGTACATTGTCAGAAATATAAACTGTATTAGTTCTCGCTGCGAAACAGGAGAAAATTCGGCAAGCCTCGCTTTTCGTCATGTTTCTAAAGCTCGTACAAATAAATTTCACGTTTACCGACAAAGTACATTTATAATCAATACATTATTCCACAGTTGTTGATATGAATTTATCTTTTTGTTCAATATTTCAACGAATATCGTCGTATAAATTAGAAACATCAACCTATTTTCCGAACGGAGAGTCATTAATTCAATGAATATTATTGCGGGATATACGGTACAAACGGGAAGCTTCGATGCGTTTAATTATGAACGCGAATGGTTCGATAAATATAGCTAAATGCACAATTAAGCCAAATGTTCATAAAAGGGATTTGCTGCACATCTTTATTCTGAGAAATCTTATTTTAAAAAATTTCAAAATTTCATATAAATATATTCTATTGGATCTAAATGTTATCATTCTAAAATATGTTTTGACAGTTTCCGTTAAATATTGCCATTTTTAGATATATCGGTCCCCCCTTTTCTCGGCTACTGTTAAAGCGAGACGTTTTTTTTTATTAATAGCTAGCGAGACATGAAGTTCATATGATTCAATCCAAATTATCCTCAAAGTGCAGAAACAATTTTGAATTGATGCAATCTTGTTCGCCTTGAAATCGACGTAACATATTTAGTCAAAATTCTTTTTAAAAATCACCTATATAACGAAAAGAAAACTGTGACAGACTTTAACACGAAAGGGAAGGCTCAAATTCTTCTGTAAATTTCCTGCTACTGATTATAAATTAAGAAAGTTCACTTGTCATGTTTTGTATTGTTGGAATTTCGGAACCCTCTTGGTCATCCGTTTAAAGCACCATGAAACAATTGCCAGCTAACTCACAGTTTTCAAAAATCTTTAAATGTGCAGTATGTCATTGATACGATTTGAGTTCACAAAATGAATCAAGATAAAATAAGGATAATAAGACATTTGTAAAAAATATAAAACCCTTGTTCTGTTTTATTAATTTTTGAGAACATCTTTATGTTAAAGATATTAATCAAAGTACTGGAGTACTGAACATCGGATGACCGCAAGTTCTTGTGGACGGTCACAAGCACTTGTCTCAGAAATCCAAATCACATCTCTTTACCTGAAAGTGACGTTAAAGTACAAATATATATTTTTTCTGTGCGTGGATGATAAATTCTACCTCATCGTAGAAGTGATACAAATCAGTAAACTCTGTTTTTTTGTTATACATTATTTTAATATTTGTAAATTACAGTTACATGTATATATAATTTTAATCCATTTGTATATCATTCTATTGCACTGTATTAATTATACTGCTGTACAAGTGCATGGTGGACACTCTTCTGTAATAATTCGATTTTTCTGATATATTGAATTTGAGTGGGCATTCATATTTTCCAGCAAAACATTCAATGTCCCACGCAGAGAGAGGGAGCAAAGACAGATAACTCTGCATGGGAGATTGCAAACGTTCTTGAGATATTCTTCCGCATGCGGTAACAAACTTTTTCTGTACGTGTGTATAAATATTAAAGATTTTTTACTTTATTTATTTTTCTAACGAGTTTAACGACATTTTCATATTATTAATTTATGTTCAAAAACATATATTTTTAGGAGTATCCATTTAAAATAAATTAAGAACAAGTGATAAGAAATGTAATTTTGCACTCGATAATGTCCGCGTATTTATTATTATCATGTTTATAGATCGGTTACAATCTCAAAACGAAGGTTACGTAATGGAAATTTAGGCGACAGCAATACACATGAATGCCCTCACGGTCATCCGATGTAAAATGAATAGAGAAGTTGTTCATTAAGATATCATTAGATAAACAAACACATGGACCTTAATTTTTTTTTCTCTTTTTGATTTCTCATTCAATGACCAGTGGCGGAACTAGAATTTTTGAAAATGATGGAGCTGCGTTTGTTGGTTCTATAAGCAGTTTGATTAAGAGGGGGCTCGGGACTCAGTTTTGCCAAAACTCCCTGCTAATCCAAAAAAAAAAATACAAGATAAGAGGTGGCGGGAAAATATCTTCGTCCTCGGTCAATATAATCTGAATAGACGCATATATAATGTGTTGACCTTGTCAAAAGTCTATAATTCATAAATGTAATTCGGCGCCTTCCAAAACCATATGTTATGATAATGTATGCAAGATATGGCGACCTATGAAATGACCCGCTTGGTGCAGATGAAAGAGAACATTACATAAATAAGGCCGTTAGTGCTCTCGTTTGAATTGTTTTACATAATATTTTCGGGGCCTTTTATTGATGACTTTGCGGTATGGGCTTTGCTCATTGTTGAAGGCCGTACGGTGACCTAAAGTTGTTAATTTCTGTGTCATTTTGGTCTCTTGTGGAGAGTTGGCAATCATACCACGTCTTCTTTTTTTTTATATCAACTTATTTAAGTAGAACAAAAAACTTAATATTTATATAACATTTTTATATCAATCAATATATAAAAATACTACATTTCCAATACTAAATCAACAACCCGATGCACATATATTACAATCAGTTCACATTCAGCATCCAATGGATATTACCTTGAAAAAGAATACAGCGAAGTAGTTCAGAGCTTTTTAGAAAGCTAAAACTTATAATTTTCTTATTTTTCAAAGTGTATATCACTGATGCGTTTTGTTTTAATCTGTGTCAAAAAAACGTTTACCAGAACGTAATAGGTGTTTGCACATAACGTAATTGGTGTTTGGACATAACGTACTGGTGTTTGCACCCAACGTAATAGATGTTTGGACATAATGTAATAGGCATGTGCACATAGCGTTATCGGTGTTTGCACATAATGTAAGCGGTATTTGCACATAACGCAATAGGTGTTTGCACATAAGGTAAACTATGTTTGCACATAGGGTAAACGATGTTTGCACATAGGGGGAACGATGTTTGCACATAAGGTAAACGAGGTTTGCACAAAACGTATAAGTTGTTTGCACATAATGTAAAAGGCATTTGCACATGACATAATGAATGCTCACAGAGAGTATGAATTGTTCGGCAAAACGCATAGGAACTATACCATGATGTATTGTGTTTTTCACTGGAGATACATATGTATAAACACAACATAAGGCCAAAAGACTATAATATCATGAGGTTTACATAGAACAAAGGTGTATCAAAACAAAACCTTTAGAACATTCGGCATAACAATCACATTTGAGACAGGACGCAATTTTTAACTGACTTACGGAAAAAAAGAATAGACACAACATAGATAAAATATGAGAGAATGTAAAGGTGGTTGATCATAAAGTTTCGAAGTATTCACAGAATATATAGTAGTTAAAGTATGATGTAATGCCTATTGTACACAACACACTTTAGCAATGACAAATCATACTACAGTTTGACCAAACAAATAACTAATTTGACATAACACAGAGATGCCGTGTCATGAAATACAGACATTTGCACATAACATAAAGAAGAAACGACAGGACGTAAAGACAAAGCGACATAACACATTAAATATTTACACTATAAGACAGTTCCGGCGTTCCATAGGTATTTACTAACTTTGATTCTTAACAGTACAAAAACAAGTTTGCTATTAAAGGGGAGCAATTAGTGCATACAACATATTTTAATTTTTGATTTGATGCCCTTTGTCAATTTCACAACTTCATTTGTTTCTATATATACACGTGTGATACCACTTAAACCATAAATATAGACACTGTGAAAGTGACACACTAATATTTAAGAAAAATCTTATTTCATCGGTTTTTGTAAGCTCCTTTTTACACAAAAATTATAACACTAGTTGCTGATCAGTACATATGTCAATTTTCCGATAAACAAATTTTTGAAAACAAAATATTAATCATACTTCATTTCTTTCGTTAAAATTGTATACATAGTATGAAACATCCTCTAAAGGGTAACACGACGAGAAATTGCATTTGTATTGACTGTCGTATACATGTTGATCATGATTATCGATATTCTTTCGTAAAAGGTATTCAGGCTTGAATTTTCCAAAACGGAATAACTGCACAACATATTAAGCCGATTCATACAATGCTATCAGACATACCTTAAGTTTATGGAGGACATTCTGTTCCAATGATTTTTATTAGGAAGCCTTTGTTACACAATGTATTTTTAACTGGTGTAATTAATTGTGTGCCTGTTTTTATTCGATTGTGATAATCGATTCAGAGGGTCTATAATTGTCTGCAAAAGTTGTTTTTGATGTAAGAATTCTACAAAATTCAGTCTTATCTTACCAATTTACAAAATCGTGTTTCATAATCTTAAAAGAATCTATATATATGGTCATAATTCATTCGTTTTTTTCCTCAATAGGGTTAAACCTTTCACATTTTACTCGTTATGGCTTCCATGTAAATATTAGGAATGGTCATTTTATAAAAGTCTGTTTCTTAAAAGTCTGCTCAAATACTGTTATTTTGTGTCATTTTCTAGTAGATAGTCTAAAGCGTTTGATTAGTGCCAATGAGACAATTCTTTATTCCCAGTCACAATTTCTAAAAGTAAACAATTAAAGGCAAACGTACAGCATTCAACACAGAGCATTGGGTAACACTTAACAGTGAGCTATGTAAGGGTTCAAAAACGACTAGTGTAAAACCGTTTAAACAAGAAAACCAATGGACTAATCTATATAGAAAAAAACTAGAAACGGGAAACATTTATGAACCTCATAAACAAACGACAACCACTAAACATCGGTTTCTTTTTAATGGTGAAACCTCACTTGTGCTAGCAAAAGAGAAACAAACACAATATATTTACCAAACTTATAAATTATATGATGTATATGAATTGTCGATTCAAATAGAATAATGCTATATAGACAATGATTCAATAAAATCTAATTCGTTTGAAATGTCACAATAATTAGTCTCAATTGACTATAAATACATGATTATTTAAACAAATACCAATGGTTGTTCCTGTTCGATACTTTGAATTGGTTATATCCGCAATTTGTACTTTACTGACGTATAGTCATTATCCGTAATTGTTTTTTTTTATTTGTATTTGCCCAAGTGCAAAATAAAACTGATGTTTTTGATAGTTGTATTGATAATAACCTTTTTAAAATAGGCCAATTGAAATAAAATAAAACGGATATATTTTTATCAACAACATTCCGTTTTGATTAAAAAAAAAATACAAAACAGACAAATTTTCCAAATGAAAACTGGGTAAAAATAACCTTTAAGATAAAAAAAAAATCACCAAAAATTTCAATTTATTGGAACGATCTGCGACAAGAGTCTCGTTTACATGACATCGAATTTCAGGTAATCAAGATTGAAAATAAAAAGACACATTGTACAGAATTTGACTAACGCTCACCAAACAAAGAGATCGATATACTGGGGTTCACCAAATGGTTTTGAAAATAAATAACTTGAAACAAAACTCCTGGTTTCCGTCGTCAGCATAACATAAGTTAATACAAACCAAACAAACCACAGGCACTAGAGATTTAACTTAAATTTGACTGGTGCATGATCTGTTCAATAATCTATTCTATTACCATAAACATGATAAATAAAGTAATTAAAAGTTTCACTGTAAAGTACTCTCCTGTTGAACATACCTTGTAGATATTCGTTCAGACGGTTTCTAAGACCCTTGTAATCGGCTTAAATCATTTTAGCATATTATGCTGATTAACTTACCTGATACTGAAATTTTAGCGCGGAATCAAGGTCATAACTATTTTATAAATATATATCCTTAACTTATCTCGGCATATACTTAACTCATTTCAGCATATGCCAATGGCATGTAGACATATCCTTAATTCAACTGATAAATACTTTTTTTTCTTAATTTATAGAAACTATCATTTAATGAGTGCACCCTTTACATAAGGAACAACCATAAGATTTCTAAAGGGGTGCTATGAAGGGGTTTTTTTCCACGGAATATGTATTTTGCTTTTTTTTTAAACACTGTATTTTTTTAAAGAGAATATCCTGGTTTTTTTTATACTTTCAGGTTTTGAGTAATGCATTTTTTTTTATAAAATATTGAGGTCCTAGCCTTCTTTCTATCAAAATCAAATGATATACATGTTTAGTATTAGTAAAATCCGCATGCATCAACTGTACAATCAACTTGTTAAGAAAGCGAGGTTTGCATTTGAGAACACAATTGACTAATTAAATACTAAATTATGATTCAGCATAAACTATATGCACTTTAGCAATAGCAAATTCATTTTAACATAAGCCAAATTCATTTTAACTTTAGCCAAATTCATTTTAGCATAGGCTTCATTCATTTAAACATAATCAAAAGTCATATTCGCAAAAGCTAAATTCGTTTAAGAACACGTACAAGACGCAGAACTAAAGTTGGCAGACAAGTGTTTCGATAAAATTGATTAATGAGCACAGTTTTATCCCATAATAGAGATATCATATATGGTAACAACCGGGACATAAACAGAGGTAATTTGATTGATGTAGTGGTTGCATGTAACATAACAGCAGTAACTGACCATCAAGTAATCACTATTCCAACTGTAAAACGTCCACAATTGTTATAGAAGACGGTTAATGTGGCAAAAACATCGCAGTACTCGAATTCCGGGATCATATGTGTCAACCATTTATCATGCCGAAAAGACTTTGAACAAACCTTATACTAACAATGAGCACTGCCTTGTCTTATATCTTGATATCTATATCTTGAACGGGAAGCTTCACACTAAAGTGTGATAAAAGAGATGATTTTTCATTTCCTATTTTTGTTAATTATTCATTTTTAAACGGAGAAATTCCCTTGTCACCATCTAGTGGTGTTTATATTTCTCAACTGGTTTTATTCGCTCGTGTATGTTACAAAGTATTTGATTTCAAAAAAGAAATATGTGTATTACTGAAAATTATCACACCAGGTTTTCGATAAAACAAAATATTCAAAACATTTACGTAATTTTATCATCAATACAAGGAAATCATTCAACATGCAGACATTATATATGTTCAGGTATTTCGCATCCAATCTTTTATGGTAACATTCTACAAAGCACAACAATATGTTGGTATTCACAACAAAATCTAACCGAACCTTTAAACAGACTTCTTAAGAACTATTAACAAGGGATATAGTTATGATTTTGCTGTCAGTTAGGGATGTCATATGTATTAATATTGATTTTTTTATTTGATTTTCATATAATAAAGACACAATCTTTCACTCAATTTAATTGAGGTCCTGCGCTGGCATGTCAGGAACTGCTAGAATTGTTTGCTAATATTTTTATCATTTTAATTTTGCTTATATATATATAGTTTCTTTTCTTACCTTTTCTGACATCGGGCTAGGACTTCTTTTAAACTGAGTTTTACTGTGCATATTGCTTTGTATTTCATGTCTCTACATAGGCTATAGTCGCTGTCACGTAAAATTGGCACCATGTTTTTGTCAAAAAATTCTTAAATATCAGCCGCGTTTACTCAAGATGATGTTTTTTTCATTAAGCGGAAGTAAAATCCTGTCCAAATATCCACTACTGTCCTACCTTTTATTGTGTTTGCACTGTATAATCCTATCCGTCACATTTTTCAAGATTATTTACATTGTAGAACCGCCGTCTTGGTTTCTATGAGGATTCCCTATTCCATAACATTCGTTACTCTCCGGTAATATCATTGTCATTGATGATACAATTTCTCGCGTTTTTTTTTTTCGTAAAGATGACGAAAAGCTCCGAGAGACACAAGAAAATGGAAAGCACGTGGAACTCCATGACAACACTTCCGGTAGTAACAATGTCAGATTCCACCATACAAAATAATTTTGGATTTTGTGAAGGTCAGGATTATACAGTGCAAACACAATAAAAGGTAGGACAGTAGTGGATATTTGGACATATTCCCTATTTCAATTCTCAATTTTATTGATATAATATAAATGACTACAAATTATCAAATTAATGAAATATTATCTGCAGTGAGAATTGTCGATTACGATTTTAACAAATAACAATAAAATACAATAACAAGACCAACTAAAGAGAGTCTACTACATCTCATTAGATTTGTCCTCTTAGAAAAAAACGTTTTCATTATACCGACTTTTGACTCCAGGTTCTATAATATTTTGACAGGTTACCTACTATGTTATAAGACAAACTTATTCTCGGTGAATTACGAGGAAATAGGGTGGAAAATTGACTATTTCCCGAAGAATGAGTCGTGTATAGACACCATTTGACAATCAACGTTCCCTCACAATTGTACCGATTAAAATCTTGAATTTACCTATTTTCATTACAATTGCTTGGCCGATTATCAGGATGTCCAACCAAAGAGAAGGTAGCATGTCGAAAAATATAAATTCCGGAGTAATATTATATTTTTTTGCCAGTTAGTGCAAGTGATTGTCCAATATATATTTAAATAACCCCAGGTATGAAGTATTTTCATTTTTTAATCTGGTGAAGTAACAGTTGGTATAATAATATAAGGATGTTGAAAAATGTGAATGTTGGTTCCATTTTAACCTTCATCTGAACCTCTTCCAGTCGTTGTTGAAATCGCTGATGTTGTTGTTGCTATTTGTGTTGTTGGTATTATAACGGATGTTGTGGTCGTCGCTGTCGTTTGTATTATCACTGGTAACAGGATCAACCCCATCGCCAGTATTGACATTATCGACATCATTGACGTCATTGGTGAAAATTAAGACGCATCTAAAATAACCAGAAAATATAAACTCAATAGTGCTCCTGGAATTTTGACGCAGATCATAAATTTTAATTTTATATAAAATACTTTTAGATAACACTCATTAAACGGCTTATATACAGACCCTAATATATGTCTTGCAAGATGTTTTGTAAGTAGGTAGCCGCTTTAACGTTAAGTCATTTTTTACATTGATAATCAATTATGGCCGAAACAAGTATAATTACATTATTATTTTTTTTTATTTTTTTAATCTAATTCAATCCACAATTTTCCGTTAAACTATCCTGATTGAAGTCAGGAATAAGGCATTTGTTATTTTAAAATAGTTCGATTCTGTGTTTGTTGGCTTTCTCACAATCGATTTATAACTTTCAGTTCTATATTTGATTGATAGAGACATTTGCAGATGACTTATCCCTTTTATACGTTTGTTAACTAAATATTTTGCATGTTTTGGGTTTCTATAGAGTGTGGCTTTTGGTTGTTCTTTTTGTCCTTAATGATGTACACCTCTGAGGAATCAAACATTTCTAGAATTTTTTTTCTTAACCTGATTTTTGGGTTTATGTGACTGTAAAGAAATAATTTGTGAACAAATCATATGGTGGTGCACTTCTTATTTTGCTACGACCCTTTGATAATGCCCAATTTCGATTTTTTTCCCATTTTTCATCAATTTCGACATATTTTTGGCTATTATCGTGAAAAAAATCACAGTTTAACAATTTAATTCTTCTCATCCTTTCAATAAAGATGAAGTGGACAAATCTGAATAAATTTAACTAAAATAAAATATAGGTAGGTGTTATTATAAGAAAGTTTAATCAAATTTTGATGTTTTTTTGTGTCAAATTTACCATGTTTGTCATTTTGTAAATTTGTGAATTTTCTCATATTTTTTTTTAAAAAAATCATATTATTTCAACTTTTTTGTTATAAGTGATTGAAAAAATACATATTTGAAA
Source organism: Mytilus edulis (assembly GCF_963676685.1). Lineage (NCBI taxonomy): Eukaryota > Metazoa > Mollusca > Bivalvia > Mytilida > Mytilidae > Mytilus > Mytilus edulis. The sequence goes on along the minus strand of NC_092357.1, from coordinate 29,373,865 downwards.
AAACAAAAATGATAGGGATGTACATGATTCTTGTAAAATATTGTTTTTTTACCCCTCACCCATTTTCTCAAAATTTTGTCTAAAAAGACTGACTTGATAGTTGTACAATTAAAAAAACTGGATTACTCAAAAACTTTATATTGTAAATACACAATTTTTTCACAGACTTATGTTTGATTATAATGTTTTTTTCTACTTTTACCACATGTTTTGCAAATGATTCTAGAACGAGATTTCAACGAGACTGAAGTGTCAGAAGAATACATCCTTAAACATGTTCAGGTTTGCATGTACAGTCTAAACACGTGCTTTATTATAATATGTGTGTTGTTTCATGCATACATGTATCCAGATTGAATTTCATTTAGTATGTAAATGAGGAATAATGTAAACAGTGACATTTTTGTGGCATTTTTATTTTCGCGGAAAGAAGTGAAACGCGAAAATTAAAAGACCGCGAAAATTTCAGAGATTGGCCCGTTGAAGCATATTTGGAAAAAAAATTATGGAATGTTTGCTCATGAATTGTCTTCAACTTCATTATTATTTTGGATTTCTTGCGGTTTTGATTTGAGTGCCACTATCTGTGTAGACAAAACGCTTGCAAGTGTCATTCATTAAATGCCTTGTACATTTTATTTATCAGGCTGAAACCTAGTTCAAATAGAACAAAAGAATCGAAGCTCTTTGTCAGAGAATTTATGACATATTGATAAGTTGTATTCAACTAACATAACTAAATTACTGTCCAGCAAAGGAATTTGATACATATTACAAGACTAAGATTACCACTCCATTCAAATAAAGCAATAGTAGTATACATGTACATGTCCTTAGTCAGGAATCTGCTGATCAGTAAGTGTCGTTTGTTGATGTGGTTCATAAGTGCTTTTCGTTTTATATTTATTAAAAAAGATTAGACCGGCAATTTTCCTGTTGATAGGTTTTACCCATGTCATTTTTTAAACCTTTATAGCTTGCTGTTTAATGTAAGCCAAGGCTTCGGGTTCAAATAGAAATAGTACCAGTATTATAATTTAATACGCCAGACGCGCATTTCGTCTACATAAGTCTCATCAGTGACGCTCAGATCAAAAAAGTTATAAAGCGAAACAAGAACAAAGTTGAACAGCATTGAGGACACAAAATTCCAAAAAAGTTGTGGAAAATGCAGCTTAGGAAACTAATCCTGGAATAACAGCAAATTTATAAAAATGACTACCGTACGTATATCTATAATTGTTTACTTTTACAAATTGTGACTTGGATGAGAAAATCGTTTCATTGGCACTCATACCACACCTTCTTATATCTACCTTTGTTCAAAAGTCATAAATCGATCGAGGGAAACAAATGCAGGTAACACACTAAAACCGAGGTAAACACTTCAACTATAAACGGAAAACAACGGAACACCAAAAACACTGAATTGCAACAAAATCACTGAATCGCAACAAAAAACGTTTGCCTTGTCCGGAGTGTATTTGGTGAAGCTTATCATATATATAGTTTTAGTGAAATGATTCAGATGTGCCAATTCATACAAGTGAGAGGTTAGCTAGCTATTTAACCAGGTTTGATAGGTATTTTTGCTATTTTACTTTTATTACAAGACATACTTGTTAGTGTCATGTTTATCTTAAAACTTACATATGTTTATTTTGCTATCTTGTGTTTAAATGGTTTATTCGTTTTTGTACTGAAACATGCACTCGGAAAATGCCTGAAGCAAGTTTTGAATATGACAACCTAATTTGTATATGAGAAGTAGAGCATTTCTTTTTCTATGTAGCATCATTCCAACAGTGCCTTATATAGTGGAAATAAATATTTTCAAATAGGTACTATATTCCAGAGCTTTAATTTTCTATAGAAGTTTGCATTGATAAAGGGTAACTGATTACAAAGACATTTTTTTTAATTTAAAAAAAAACTTGTTTATTTCTATCAGTTGCTTGTAACATTGTCACAAACAAGTCAAAGCTCCTTGTGAAGAATAAATATAATTTTCAATTCTATTCTATCAATAAATAAAACATCAATCTAATAAATGTTTCATTAACTAAAAAAATAACTACTTCTAACTTCTCTGAATAATACACTCGTTTTGTAAATTCTCTAATAAATAGAAAAAACCACCAAGTTTCTGATCAGATACATAATAGGATTTATAAATTGAAAACCAAATAATAGTAATAAAATAGTTAAAGATAAAGTAATATTAATTAGATATTTAATGGACAAAAACAATATCTTTTGATGATATAGCTTTTTCTATATTAACTTTTTGCAATAAATTATGAATTATTCTTAAAAGAATTAAAGAACATGACATAAAATAATGTTGATAATCTTCTTCAGAAAAGCATTGGTTAAATAAATCATTGTTTGTTATTTTGTCAAATAAGTTATTATATAATAATTTAATTTGGTTTATTTGATTTTATTTATCAGGCTGAAACCTAGTTCAAATAGAACAAAAGAATCGAAGCTCTTTGTCAGAGAATTTATGACATATTGATAAGTTGTATTCAACTAACATAACTAAATTACTGTCCAGCAAAGGAATTTGATACATATTACAAGACTAAGATTACCACTCCATTCAAATAAAGCAATAGTAGTATACATGTACATGTCCTTAGTCAGGAATCTGCTGATCAGTAAGTGTCGTTTGTTGATGTGGTTCATAAGTGCTTTTCGTTTTATATTTATTAAAAAAGATTAGACCGGCAATTTTCCTGTTGATAGGTTTTACCCATGTCATTTTTTAAACCTTTATAGCTTGCTGTTTAATGTAAGCCAAGGCTTCGGGTTCAAATAGAAATAGTACCAGTATTATAATTTAATACGCCAGACGCGCATTTCGTCTACATAAGTCTCATCAGTGACGCTCAGATCAAAAAAGTTATAAAGCGAAACAAGAACAAAGTTGAACAGCATTGAGGACACAAAATTCCAAAAAAGTTGTGGAAAATGCAGCTTAGGAAACTAATCCTGGAATAACAGCAAATTTATAAAAATGACTACCGTACGTATATCTATAATTGTTTACTTTTACAAATTGTGACTTGGATGAGAAAATCGTTTCATTGGCACTCATACCACACCTTCTTATATCTACCTTTGTTCAAAAGTCATAAATCGATCGAGGGAAACAAATGCAGGTAACACACTAAAACCGAGGTAAACACTTCAACTATAAACGGAAAACAACGGAACACCAAAAACACTGAATTGCAACAAAATCACTGAATCGCAACAAAAAACGTTTGCCTTGTCCGGAGTGTATTTGGTGAAGCTTATCATATATATAGTTTTAGTGAAATGATTCAGATGTGCCAATTCATACAAGTGAGAGGTTAGCTAGCTATTTAACCAGGTTTGATAGGTATTTTTGCTATTTTACTTTTATTACAAGACATACTTGTTAGTGTCATGTTTATCTTAAAACTTACATATGTTTATTTTGCTATCTTGTGTTTAAATGGTTTATTCGTTTTTGTACTGAAACGTGCACTCGGAAAATGCCTGAAGCAAGTTTTGAATATGACAACCTAATTTGTATATGAGAAGTAGAGCATTTCTTTTTCTATGTAGCATCATTCCAACAGTGCCTTATATAGTGGAAATAAATATTTTCAAATAGGTACTATATTCCAGAGCTTTAATTTTCTATAGAAGTTTGCATTGATAAAGGGTAACTGATTACAAAGACATTTTTTTTAATTTAAAAAAAAACTTGTTTATTTCTATCAGTTGCTTGTAACATTGTCACAAACAAGTCAAAGCTCCTTGTGAAGAATAAATATAATTTTCAATTCTATTCTATCAATAAATAAAACATCAATCTAATAAATGTTTCATTAACTAAAAAAATAACTACTTCTAACTTCTCTGAATAATACACTCGTTTTGTAAATTCTCTAATAAATAGAAAAAACCACCAAGTTTCTGATCAGATACATAATAGGATTTATAAATTGAAAACCAAATAATAGTAATAAAATAGTTAAAGATAAAGTAATATTAATTAGATATTTAATGGACAAAAACAATATCTTTTGATGATACAGCTTTTTCTATATTAACTTTTTGCAATAAATTATGAATTATTCTTAAAAGAATTAAAGAACATGACATAAAATAATGTTGATAATCTTCTTCAGAAAAGCATTGGTTAAATAAATCATTGTTTGTTATTTTGTCAAATAAGTTATTATATAATAATTTAATTTGGATATAACGCGTCTTCTTATTGGCTGACGTTATTTTGTTATCAGCCCATAGACATAATATAGTCATGTGACCGTGACGTCATCAATGTTTTTTCATGGTTTTCTACGGTTTAAAATGGAATTTAGAATAAAAATTATAACAAATGACTGTAATATTTTTTCTGTCTATTCGAAATAACATAAAAAATGTGGTGCACACTGTTAAATAACCCGCTACGCGCGTTATTTAGTTTGCACCATATTTTTTATGTTATTTCTTCATAGACAGAAAAAATATTACAGTCATTCCTTAAACAGATTAGTAAAAAAAAGTTGTGAAACCGATTGGTATAAATGTATGGTTAATATATGACCATTACAGACATAATTTCATTAGAACCCAATGCAGAACTTTATGTATCGATGGAAACTTTTACAAAGTAAACTAACTAACTAATTTTATTCAGTATAAAATCCAGTACAAAAGGATCATCGCTGAAACACAAAAACACATATAAAAAACATATACAAAACAAAAATAAACATAACAGACAACAATTTTGACACTTATAACAAGCAAGAGACAAAACTCACATTTCAATATTATGCAATTATTCCCACTGATGAATGTCTAATCAAAATACATTTGTCTATATATATAAGAAATCTGGTGAGAACATCAGTCTCCGAACAGTTCATTAAATATTTAAATTTATCAAAATTATCTAAATTGCAAAAACATGGTATAATATTAACAATGTCATCATAAAAGTTTTCCCTCTCCTCGTGATAGAGGTTGCATTCACATATGAAATGAAACTCATCTTCAATTTTGTTATCAATACAATGTGTACATATTCTTTGATCCAAAGGCGTTTTATTATATCTGCCTTTTTCAATGTGTAAATTGTGGTTAGAAATTCTTAATTTACATAATTGTCTAACATATTGTTTTGGGATATTTAACTTTGTATAAGTCTCAGGTTTATATTCCTCTTTTAACTTGTAATATGTGCGTAGTTTGTTTTGCTTTTCACCTGACAAACATGAGAAAAAATAATTTCCATATCTTTCTTGTAATATCTTTTTCACTGCAGATATGAGTTTTCCTTCTGACATAGTTCCTTTATTATTCCAAACATGGTCAAAATTAATTAATTTTAGAAACTTAAAAATGTGTTTATTGAAGGTAAATGGAAAGGTACAATCAACTTCTTCGATTGACTTATATGCTAATTTTGAAAAATTCAAAAGAGGGTCTTTATACAAATATAGCCAGTATTTAAGAGATTGCAAAATAACAAATATAGAGATTGGATAACGACCAAGTTCTGCCATTCTGGCAATATTAGGAGCATATTTAGTGGCACCAAGTACATATTTACAATATCGAATGTGAACCTTTTCAGGAGCAAAATTTAAAAAAGTTTTTTCTAAATCATCATTTGAACCTTGTGTTAATCTTTTGTCCAGGTTAAGAATGTACGGACCCCACAATTCACTTCCATAGAGAAGGACTGGTTTTACACAGGAGTCAAAAAGTTTTAAAAGCAAAGGTTTACTATTATGTGTACAGTGAAATTTACGTTTAATCATGAAAATTACTTTAAGTGCTTTCTTACTAAGATCTTCAACTGCAGTACTGAAAGAACCAGATGCTCTCATTACAATACCTAGGTATTTATACTCTTGAACACTTTTGATCAGATTTTGCTCAAAATAAAAATTACAGTCTTTCAATAATTTACCTGATTTGTTAAATACTATTATTTGAGTTTTTTCTATATTCAATGATAATTGCCATTTTTGACAATAAAGTTCCAATGAGGATAAACAATTTTGTAGCCCTTCTTTGGTTTGAGACATTAAAATTATGTCATCTGCATACATTAAACAATTTAGGCTTGTATTTCCTATATCTACTGGATCACACTTTTTATCAAGGTATCCTGGAAAGTCATTCATAAATAAATTGAAAAGAAGGGGACTCAGTATACACCCTTGTTTAACACCAACATTTGAGAGTATGGAATCAGTCAGTCCGGAATCTAGTTTAACTGAATATTTAACACATGTGTACATATCTTTAATTAAATGGAAAATATTGCCACTAACACCTTGCTCAAAAACTTTAGAAAACAGAAAATTCCTCTGGACTGTGTCAAAGGCTTTTCTAAAATCAACAAAACAGCAAAGTATATTACCTTTTAAAAAGTTATTGTTTAGCATGTTTAGATGGCCGTGGAATTCTCTTATCCAAGACATTGTAACTAATCTTTTGGAATTGTGTTTTTTAAGGGATGTCAACTCAGCTTTCCAGTTCGATTTAATTTCATTTTTTTGCCAAAAGTACATCTTGTAAAATTTCCAAAATTTTATCTAAAATATCATTAATTTATATAAATCTAATTATCTTTTATAAATAAAAAGTAAAAGACTTGGTTATTTATTTTAAAGGTATAAGTTGCCATCTGGCCATATCATTATTTAAGATTATACCTATCAATGATGCGTTTAGTGATTCAAAGTGACTTTCAATGTCAATTATATTCAAACACCTTTTTTCAATCAATCATCGTATTTATTTTTTACTTTATCTGGTTTGTCATTCCAGATATATTTAAAACATTTTCTCTCTTTTTCTTTTTTTATATATATATTTCTGGAAACACACATGAGCTAGCTAAAAAGGTAAAGAGTGGTTTTATCAAAGATTTAATGATCAACACTTTCTCTAAGATAGTGAGATTACAAAGACATTTTAATCAATGATTACTAGTCGGAAAATTGAAAAACCCTTTCCAAAATGCCTTTCTGAACATTATGAAATATCCGTTTAACTGTGGTTGACGGAATAAATGCAGTTGTCGACACATAGATCCCGCCCTCGCTTTTAAAATAATAAACAACATAAACATGATAAAGACGGAGGGTCAACAAAACCCAATAATGAGGACCGAACAACAGAAATCAAAGGTGAAACTGGAATGACCTCAAGTATTCCCAAAAATGGTAGTTTTACATAGTAGTTTAGTTTTAGTCCAGCATTTATTTAATTTCTAGGAAGTGGTGGACCATATAAGATTGCTTGACAATATTTTGCTTAAATATTTATATCTCGGTATCAGTTATTCGATATAATATTAACAAAACTTTTTCACATGTAACTTACCATTATTTTTGGGGGATAATTTCCTGTTAGAATTAGTGTGCGATAAATAATATCCACATAGATTCCCACCACGTTTTACTATGTACAATATTGAGTTTGGTAGGTATCCCTTATGTCATTTTATATTTAAATCGGTTACACGACACGGAAATACATAGTTCAATCACCATACATGGATATATAATTAAGTTATGTTCAAGTCAAGGTTGAAAACACCATTAAAGGACATTGAGTTCACTTAAGAAGCCATTAGAAACTGACAGGACATATATATATATAAGTTTATTGAAGAACTTTATATGTGCATGATGTGCACGTGTGACCTTTAACTGAATTACTAGATTGTACAAGATCATTCTTGTACCAATAAACACATACAAGAATATGATGCATGATTTTTTTTTTATTAATTGTTTTTGGCTTTTAACTGAATGTCAGTAATAGCGAGTACTCATAAATCGTACTCTCTTGTTAATTTGACCTGTTGATATTATTTGTAATGTTATTTTTTGTTATTCAATGTTAGCATGTATCCGGTCTATATTCCAACTTTGATTGTTTGGAATTACTACTAATTGTCACTTCTTCGTACTATGAACATAAAAATAATGTCTTTCCCCTTAAATACAGTTCATGTACATTTTCATGAAGAACACGAAGTTTAATCGAGCATTAATTGTATAAATTGATTAGGAAGATGTGGTGTGATTGCCAATGAGACAACTCTCCATCCAAAAAACAATTTATAAAAGTAAACCATTATAGGTCAATGTACGGCCTTCAACACAGAGCATTGGAACACAATGAACTACAAGCTATAAAGGGCCCAAAAATTACTAGTATAAAACCATTCAAACGGAAAATGATTTATAATAGTAACTTATATCATGCTTTTTATCATAAATATAATGGGAAAGATGGTTCACCGTCCTTTTTTTTTTAACTTTATAGGTAGTGCAAAATTATCAGATAATGCGCGGAAAAACCATCATTGTGTGTGCTAAATAGAAAACTGCATCTCAAAAAGAGCTGTAACAATATGCTTTATATTTAGACAAAATAGATTCACTGGATTCGTGTTCTTGCTACATGATAAAATAGATGAATTATTAAAACATTCTATTATAAAAGTTATTTCATCTGAGTTATCTTCTTGTATGAGTTATCTCCTATTATATTATATTTTTTTTGTAATGTACAGCTGTGAATATGATTAAGCACAAAGCTTTCTATATGAAAATTAAAAGTTTTGACAGATATCAGAATTTTAAAACCAAAGAGTGAAAAATTCCCCAACTAGCTTAAACGTTTTCATTGTCATTTATTTTCATATTTTTTGGAAATTATTTGTTTTGCGGTCATAACAACTTGTGAGGAGTTCAAAATAGGGTTTTGGAATTTAATGGAGACGATAACCCACCCCATTGTCGTTCCTAAAATTCGTCAATGATATAACACAAACTAAACAAATACATCACTAACGGAAGATTACAAAATTTAAAATAAAACAAGTGTTAGAATATAATATATAGTTTTGAATTTGGTTTTGTGTGATAAAAAAAAAAGATTTTCAATTCATATTCATTTAACATGGATTTGTGAGTTTTGAACAGCGGTATACTTCTGTTGCCTTTATTTATACATGAAATATAAAAAACAATTGAAAGAGAAGTTATTTTTACAATAACATATATGTTGAATTTCTTTCGGTGGACAATGTTGCATTTCATAAGTTTTTGGTTTCAAAACGAAACAAAACGAAACCGGTTGATATACATAGACAAAACCCGGTGATTCTGTAGTAAACAACATTGACCAAACCGGCTTTTTCCATTTTGTCATGACCCATTTATTTCATTCCATACATGTTATAACATTGAAACTAGAGCCACCAATGTATTTGGTACATTTTAATGACGTATGTGTATTGTCACTGCTATTTTACATCTTTCCACACTTCGCTATAATTAAACACACATTTTTTTGTAGACGTAACAAATGCGAGTATTATCAAAATAGCCAGGATTTTTTTTTAACTGAGATGATTGTAAATATCATTTTGCTAAGTTTCTTTTGTTATCTGTTTCTGTACTCGGACTTGGACGTCTTGTAAGTTTTGCTGTGCGTATTAATGTGTGTTATGCTAGTCTTCATTGTCTAGAGGGGACGGTTGAGATCTCACGAAACACGTTTAACCTCGCCGAATGATTGTGCCTGTCCCAAGTCAGGAGCCTCTTGGCTTTATTAGTCTTGAATATTTTTTAATTTTAGTTCAGTTATATTTATTTTGGAGATTAGTACTAGTATGACGTCTGTTTTCACCTAGGGGCCAGCTAATGCCCACCTCCGGTTGCTGGATTTTCTTGCTACGTTGACGATCCATTGATGTCTTTCGGCTGTTATCTGCTCTTTGGTTGAGTTGCTGTGTCTTTGTCATATTCCCTATTTCGATTCTCAATTTTATTAAACAGATATATCATGTTAAGGAGGGGTATTTGCGAAAAATACCAGTCGAGAGAATGTTAAATTTCGCGAGCCGTAAGGCAAGGGAAATTCATTCTCAAGGATTCTTACATAAGGTGTTATTATGATATAAGTCAAATTTTTACAAATTGTAATATTGATGAAATTTGATCTGCAGTGAGTTTTCTGTTTGCATGCTTTTGTATTTCTCATTGCATATAGAAAGCTCAGTAATCACATGACCAGAGTTATTTAAATGAGTAAAGTCACATGGTACAATAAAACAGGTTTAAAGCACATGTCTAATGTTTTTGTTTTGAATGGAAGGCTGTTACACTACTCATACCTACTCCATTGAGTATTTAATATTAAAAACAATAGAAGTAACATAGAGACCTAATGGGTAACTTTTTTAATTTTTGGTTCAAAATTATGATATTAATAGTCAGAGTTCGTATATATCATACATTAACACACATGAAGAAAAAAAAATTATTAGTAAAGATAAAATTTTAAGAATTAGTTTTTGAAGATTTATAGAAATCAAATGGACTATAGTACACATTATTGATATATTATACCTCGAGGGTATCACCAGCCCAATAGTCGGCAATTCGGTGTTGACATGAATTTCAACTAAAAAAGTATATGGTCATTTATATAGATTTCCTGTTTTACCAAAGTATATATTTTTTTAAAAACTAAGAATTGTATTATTACATGCATAAATTACCTGAGTCGTGTTTTGCACTAGTTTTTGGCAGGAATTCAGCTTAAAAGCACGCAACCTTAATTACTTTGTGAAAAATCATACAGAGTCAAGCAAACAATACACCGAAGAGGATATCACTGCCATGCTGGACTTTTTAGTTGACAACATATATGTTGAATTTGGAGGTTTGGTCGTCCAACAGACTATTTGAATCTCAATGGGTACCAACTGCGCTCCTCTACTTGCTGATTTTTGTATTCCTATGAAGCAAAATTTATCCAAGGGCTTGTACAGAAAGGAGAAAAGATATTAGCCCAGTCTTTTAATTTTACCTTTCTGTATATTGATGATGTACTGTCTCTTAATGATAATAGATTCAGTAATCTCTTTAATTTAATATATCCAAGTGAACTTGAGAAAAAAAGATACTACCGACGCAGATAAATCTGCTTCATATTTAGACTTTTTTCTCGAAATGACTACTGATGGTAGGTTAAATGCCAAAGTTTATGACAAACGCGATGATTTTAAATTTGCGTTAGTCAACTTTCCATTTCTGTGTAGCAACATCCCAGCGAAACCAGCATATGGAGTATATGTGTCTTAATTGATACGTTACTCGAGAGCTAGCTCAAAGTACGTTGATTTTGTTGAACAAGGAATACTGTTTTCTCAAAAGTTGCTAAGACAAATTAAGGTCATCACTCAAGAAAGTTTACGGTCGCCATCATGAGCTCATTGGCCAATATGACTAAAGTGTGTTAGAAATCATATCTGATATTCTTCCTCAGTCATAATAACCTTCCATCATTACCAAACTGAACAACGAAATAACACGACGGGTGCCGATACGGTGCAGGAAATGCTTACCTTTCCTGAGTACATGATTTCACTCCCAGTTTTTAGTGGAGTTCGTGTTGTTTGTTATTTCTTATTTGTTATAACTGTTGAGTAAATGTCTTTTGGTTTTGTGAGTCTTTGTTATTTCCCTTTTTTTATTGTTATTGTCTTCGCACTACTGTTTTGAATATTTGGGCCTCAATGCTCTTCAACTTTGTACTCGTTTTGCTTAATAACTATTTTGATCTGAGCGTCACTGATGAGTCTTATGAAGACGAAACACGAGTCTGGTGTATAAAATTATTAACCTGTTACCATTGATAACTATTATGTGAGAAACATTGATGATGGCTTTATAATATAACATTGCGAAAAACAATATTTGATTATTTTTTTGGAGTTAACTGCTAGCAACCATATGTTTCGTAAATTCACATATGCTGAAACTACATTTCTAGATGTTCATTTTTTTAAAAGTAGAAGATTTCTAAATTAAAATATATCGAATTTGAAAACATACTTTTAATCCACCAGTTTATTTTTAACAACTACATAGTGTCATATGAGACATGAGTTTTGCGTTTTATCAAGGGAGATATATACGATTCACCAGACACACACAGTATATACATAGTAGATATTAGAACAAATTCTTACACAACTCAAAGGATATTAAATTATAGATTATCGTTGATCATCTCAACAATTGATTTTCTCGCGTGAGCCTGTACGGTAGTTACACTAAATGATAACACCTGATTCAAGTTAAACTAAACATGTCATTTCATCTATTCTGCATTTATCCTAAGTTTTATCTTTGTATTTTTAGTTTGTTGAGATGACCAATGATAATCTGCTGATTTGTTTTTGTATTCATATGAAGCAAAATTTATCCAATGAAGTATTTTCATTCCTTAATCTGGTGAAGAAACGGTTGATATGTATAGCATAAATCTGTTGGCATAAAAGGATGATGGGCTCAATTTTAATATTCATTGGATTGATGCAAGCAATATAAATTTATCCAGTCAGTTCAAGCGAGTTTCCAGGTAAGATTAAAATACCCTTAGAAATGAGGTATTTTTATTCCTCCATTTGATAAAAAAACGGTTAATATGAATTACATAAAGATGTTGGAATATGTGGATGTTGGGTTCCATTTTAAAGTCCTTCCATTCCTCTTCCGGTCGATGTTGAAATTCCTGGTGTTGTGGTTGCTATTGGTGTTGTTTGTGTTATAATGGTTGTTGGGGTCGTCGTTGTCTCCGTCATCGTTTGTATTATCGCTGGTGCCAGGACCAACGCCATCGCAATCATTGCCATTATCGACAACATCGACGTCATTGGAGAAAATTGAGACGCAACTAAAATATCCACAAAATAAAAACACTATAAGGTACTGTACATAAAATTTTCGCGCCGATTTTACATTAATCAATTATATGTTAGAACTCTTTTTAAATAACCTTCATTAAATTAAGGAATAACAGTACTGTAGTTGAAGAGTTGCCACCGTCAATTGTAGATTTGACGGTCGCAAATGCAGTTTTACTGGCGACGCGTAACACTTACAAAGTGGAGGTTATTACGTTACCTGTACGCTTCAAGTTCGGATAAAAATTACATTAGAACGGCAAATTTGAGGTAGGTGTTGTTTTATTTTCGATAATATAGTAGTAATCGAACATTTGTTGATTCAATCAATTCAAAATGGCGGGTCCTTCCTTAGTTACGCATGGTCAACTGGGGATTTGACGGCAACTTTAAGCCAATGAAAAAAATGTTACATCCAAATTGCATTAGAATGACTTATATACAGACCGTATATAATAGAATTATGCATTATCTACAGAACGATCCTGCATTTAAACTTTTTATATATACCGGATAAAAAAACAATACGAAAGACGCAACTTTCGTCAAAATAAATAATCATCTGTGACGCTTGAATGAAAAAAGGAAACCAGACAAAATTAAGTTATAAAGCATTGAGAACCAAAACTGTCGATAGGTTTTGCCAAATACAGCTACTATGAATATCTTTTCCTGGCAAAATAAATCTTTAGTACTTTGCAAATTTCAGTCCTATGTAAACGGTTAGCTTCTTATTATAAACATATCAAAGAAAAGTCATGTCAAACTACTCTGCTGATGATACATTCGATAAATATCAACAAGCAATTACATCTTCACAGTGATAAACTCATCTTAGTTACCAGGATAACAGTTTGAAACTCGAGACACACGTTTTGTCTAAAATTTACTCGTCAATGAAGCATGTGAAGATTGAATTGAAAAGGTGAAAAAAAAAGATTACATAACGGACAAAGTAGTAGAGCATTTTAAACCAAAACTTCAATAAGGATTTACAATACAACAGCTAAGGTTGTCTATCAGATATCCATCTGAAGCAAGCATATATTTTTAAAGAAATTAAAATAGTTTCATAAATGCAAAGATTTGTTCTTGTTTCGCGCAGTTAAAATCACTTACATGTTTGAAGCACCCCGAAGTTGAATAGCAATCATTAAAAAATATTAAAAAGTATAAATATGAAGAAAAAATGAAAACAACAGCTGACATTATTACACATGTTCGAAGAAATTTTCTGGATTAACAGTCATCAGGAACGATCAAAGCGGAATGTTTGAATCCTATACGATACAAAACAAAAACAAAAACAAATAAATTATAGCCAAATCAATTAAAGGTCAACTTTGGCTAAGATAATGAGACGTTAGTTCCTTATAATTTCGCAATTTTTAAACGGCAATTTTCTGACTACTGAGCCATCAGTCAAGATGGGTTATCGCACGTCTGGCGTATTAAATCATAATCCTGGTAATTTTGATAACTAATTACTCCAATTCCAAATTGATATTTAGACCAGCATAAGTATACATACCGAATGGAAACCCAAAACCCCCACCACCACGTGTACGTGAATTTACTGTCTCTGTCATGTCTGTATCTGTAGAAGATATAACGATACGCCTTTGCTCTTCTCGATTCACAGGCACTGGTCTTGGTACTGGAAGAACAACACGTCTGATGTTTTCTCCTGAAGGATTGAAAGCTGCATTTTCTATTTGTCCTCTACATTGATAAATGCAGCATATTACACAGAGCACGAAAATAAATATTCTTGGACTGAAAAACTGCTTCTGAAATATAAAAAAAAGAACATTTGTAATCAAGTTAAATATCTTAACTTAAGAAATAACATTAAAGTTTGTTCATGTGAATGTGAAATATGGATACAGAGTCGACAGCAGTAAAAAATCAAAACATTGTCAAACATAGAACAATTACCACAACAGATCAAATAATCTCGAGTTTTACCTCGGTAGCCGGGTGGTTGGACTTCTGTATCACTAGCCTGTCAAAACTATTGGTGTGATTTTACATCCACCAATCTAATCCATGTTCTACCGAAGTTAACTTAAAGGATTCTTTGCTGATAGTTCGGCTTTCCCAGTCACAAAAATCTGACCTCAAGGCAATATACAATAGTGATAAAAGATGCATTTAACACAAACAAGGAGAGATAATTAATCAGGACATCTACTTACATGATTGACTCGAAGTCCTCCTGCCAACTTGCTAAATACTTAAGATAAAATAAATCTACTTCCACAAGATGCCAATAATATAAAATAATCAGTAACAGGTATGTTATATTTAGTAGATCCATTATCAAAATATGCTAATTAAATTAATTTGAAGTTGGACAATAGTTTTTAAAAACATTTGAAGATTTCTTATTATATGTTCACTGAAAATTGCTGACAAATTATAACCTTTTCAATTGTGAAAACAATATGCTACCTACATAATTATTTTGACAAGGAAATTTAAAAGAACATTTGTAGACAGCAACAAATATAATCACAAAAATATTGAATTCAAAAAGGAAAGTCCCTAGTCAAATGACAAAATAAAAAGCCCAAACACATCAAACGATTGGATAACGACTGTCATATTCATGACTTGGTACAGGCATTTTCCTATGACATTTGAAAATGCCTGTACCAAGTCAGGAATATGACATTTGTTGTTCAATCGCTTGATGGATTTTGCCATTTCATTTATTAGTATCAAGACTCTATTCTGCAAAGTCAAGATAAAAATAAAGAAGCAATTTTGTTAAACAAAATATAATGCAGACGTGTATCGTAGAAAAATAAATATCATTTATGAGAGTTTTAACTTTAGGGTCTATATTTTACTTTTATGTAGGACTTGAATAATCTTAACCTATCGAATCATCACCTGTGCCGGTGTTTGTTATCCTAGGGTGAAAATCAATCTAGTTGGTTGTTCTTTTACATATATTGTGATGTATGATATGTATACAGTTTGACAAGTTGTATTAAAATCAAATGAACTGCATTTAATAGTTCATAGATAAAAGTTCTACGACAACGATTACCACCCTATCCAATCAAAGCAAATGTAGTACCGTATAGCGGATTATTTTCGCAGGGTTTAATTTTACGCTTTTTTCGCGGATAGAACAAAATCGCCAAAAACAAATGCTGCCAATTTAAAATAGCACATGCAAAGGTATTGATAAATGTTTTGAATCCGCCAAAATAATAACCGCCAAAATATTTCGTATACCTTATACAATAAAAACCGCGAAATTTTACACAAATTCCTCCCTTGCAATTGCAAAGCATACCGACGGAAAGGAATAAAGTGAACTAAACACAAAAATTGAGACTGAAACATTGTGAAAAGCACGAACCAAATGTAAAACTCGAATTAACTCTAGTGCTCCTTAAAAATGTTAGTTTAACATTGTAGTTTCCTTTAGGTCCTGCAACTTTTAGTGTTTTTGAAGTTTTGACAATAGCAAGTTGCTTGATAATATTTTGCCTACATTCATTTATCGGTATCAACTATTTGATATGATATTAGAGGCCTCAAGGGCTGAATGGTCTAAGTAGTGACTACTGTAACCACAAGACATTCAACACTGAGGTTTTGATTTCGAACCCCAATCTTCATTGACTAGGATTGTCAGTTTGCCCATCGACGGTCGGTGGTTTTCTCCAGGCAATCCGGCTCCCTTCACCAATAAAAACTGGCCGCCACAAAATAGCCGAACAGTGGCGTTAAAAAGAAAAAACATTAAATCAAATCAAATTGATATGCTATTAATAAACCTTAATCAAATGTATCTTACCATTATTTTTTGGTGAATAATTCCCTGTTAAAATTAGTGTGCATTAATATACATTCATTTAGATTCTCACCATGAAATAGTACTATTCGTATGTTATTGAGTTCGGAGAGTTTCCCCTTATATTATTTTACCCTTAAATCGGTTACATGACTAGGATATACATAATTCATCCATATTTTTTAATAAGTTATTTTCAAGTCAAGTCTTCCTGGTATATGTTCATATTAATTCATGATCATGACAGCGAAACTATAGGTGAAACAAGATTTTTATTGACAGCTATTTTTGTAGTTCTGATTATACACTACTTGTCATTTAAGGAGACGAAAAGCTCATGGGCATATCTTTATAAGTCTGTTCCAAGTCATGAGCTTGTAATTTATTGGTTATAATGGGATGCAGCCGTTTATGCCGTTTATGCCCCACCTACAATAGTAGAGGGGCATTATGTTTTCTGGTCTGTGCGTCCGTTCGTTCGTCTGTGCACCCGTTCGTCCATCTGTGCATCCGTTCGTTCGTCCCATTTCAGGTTACAGTTTTTGGTCAAGGTAGTTTTTGATGAAGTTGAAGTCCAATCAACTTGAAACTTTTTACACATGTTCCCTATGATATGATCTTTCTGAATCTAAATACCAAATTAGATTTTTACCCCAAGTTCACTGTCCACTGAACATAAAAAATGATAGTGAGAGAGGGGCATCCATGTAATGTGGGCACATTCTTGTTTCAATTGTTATGTAAGCATTAACCAGATTATTAATGTCCTTTGAATTTGATTTGTTTTAATTATATGCAACGTTTGATGAACTTTTACTAATTTACCAAAATAGGAGCATACGCACCATGTAGAATCAAATGATATAATGAACCAGGTTTAAGAGCTCGCATAATGTGAAACATATATTTAGTTTACATGTCTGTTCTTTTTTATATTCTTAAACCTATTCCTGAGAACCTGAGATCATCCTCGGATTTTGATGGGGCTCTTAATGCTCAGTCTTTTGTCTTCTATATTGTGTTTTGATCTTTTTCTCTTTTTTCAAAGATATAAGAAGATGTTATATGAGTGCCAATGAGAACACTCTCATTCCAAGTTAAATTTGTAACTATTATGACTCAAAAGACATTTTTGAGATCCTGCAAAACGTGTTTGTAATTGAACATTTTAGTTGCAATTGGTTTGGTATAGGTACATGTATAATAAGAAATTATTGGTACAGACTGATCTTTAAAATAAGGAGGTATTTTCGACTGAACTAATTTATGATGAAGGATATTGCCTAAGTTGACGCCGTCGAGACCTTTGTCGGCAAATGAAAGTTTCAGAAAAGATCTTTTCACTTTTTCATCTTTTCCAATGCGAACTGGTTTAAAAATTCTGTGAATATCCGAATTGAAAGCTGTAATTTTGTATTGCTTGAATTAGGGTTTGCAGCAGTTGTTTCCAAACATGAACTGAACAGAGAATGAAGTTTTGAAAGGGGTAATGAATAAAGTTTCGTGCGAATGTGATGAATACCTATAACGGCTTTTGTATAAATAGCAGTAAGTCATTAATAGAGACATCATGCAAAGTAAGTGATGTATAATGACGATGACCACGAAAACTCGCACGTATCAATAAAGATCTAGACAGGTATCTACTATTTCAAAATAAAAAAACACTAGGAAACCCAGTTGAAATAGGACAAAAGAATCGAAGCTCTTTGTTAAAGAAGGCGATAAATGCTTACTGTAATGTTTACTCTGTTGAATCATTATATTTTTTTCATTTATAAGATTTGGTGTTTAAGGGATGTCCGTGTTAGTCGATCAGTTGCATCTTTTGTTTTTGAAGCATTATATTCATGATAAGATATATATTGACATAACCCATGTAATATAATTATTCTTCACGTGAAAATGCCAATTTTCGATTTGCTAATACGAAGGTGTTAAATTACTCTATCACATGGCTGAGGGTGATGGAGCAGATTCATAACCCTCGAAAAATCATTGTCAACCTTTGCTTCGCCGCGGTTGACCATGTTTCTCGGGGTAACAATCTGCTCTATCACCTTCTCAAATATCAGGGTAACAATCTGCTCTTTCAACTTCTCAGCTATGTGTTATTTAAAGAATGTTATAATGTTATAAGGGAACTGGATATTTCTCATTATTAATTAATCAATATGATATATAAATGAATAAAGAAATATAACAAAATCTACCCTACCATTATGTAAAGTCGGTATAATTATTTTATTCCAGGATGAAATCTTTTTTCTGTGGACACAGGCGTGCGGCTTTATTCCTTTCTCTGATTTTATTATTCATCCTATCACTTTAAGAACAAGGTTTTACATTATATAACCCCAGTTTGAAATAAGATATTTTAATCTAGGTGATACATTTGTATTTCTCAATATAAACAGGACAAGTATATGTTGGGGTTTTTTCAGAGGCGATTAGGTGAACATGTCACATTGGGAAAATTGTATGTTCTTTGTATGCCATCAAATGAAATATCTTTATACCAAGTGATATATCTTAAAATGAATATGTTGAGATGAATTATGCTACATGTCGTAACGTAAAAAATAAGGGGGATATCAATGGAAGTACAAAAGCTCATTTGTGGAGAGCGGCAAAACCGAAAAAAAGTATCATCGAATTTAAGACAACAGTCGAAACGTATATATTTAAATCTGTGCAGTATTACTGACAAACAATACTAACAGGGTTAACCTCAAAGAGTAAACTCCAACAACAACAACAATATATTACCAATGAGAGACCAGCATTCCCTTACAACATAAGTGTGATGCCCCATTTATTGGCATCATGTTTTTCTGACTGTGCTTACGCTCGTTCATTCGTCCGTCTGTCCCGCTTTAGGCATGAGGGGCAAACGTTTTTCAGATTAAAGTTTTGATCAATGCAATTATTGATGAAGTTGAAGTTCATTGAAGGTTAAACTTAGTACACATGTTCATTATATATGATCGTTTTATAAACTCACTTAAATGATTTGAACCAAATTTCACGTCCAATGAACATGGAAAATGATAGTGAGGGTTATTCATCCGTTTACTATGGACACATCTTGTTTTATTTTTAAATATTATGAATTGACCTATATAGAAAAAACTGCATGAAAAAAAGGAATACAATACTATAAAATGGCATGCATCAGGAACGCTGAAATATTTTTATCTTGATTTCCTTCAAATATATTTTTTTTAAATCAAAATCTGATTTAAAGTATATATATATATATATATATATATATTGCTCTAAATGAAAACTACCTTACAAGGTGTCTATCAGAAAGAAATAAAATAGTGTAAGATGTTTAAGGAAACAGCCAGAAGGACAACATCCTTGTATATTTTCGTGATAAACAGGTGCCATTCATAATCCTGACTGTGGAATTGGAGAAAAATGTTATATATTGATAGTTTGTATTTTTGTTATACATGACAAGTATACGTGGGTTTATTTCAGGGGCAACTTAGTACTCACGCTCCTTATGATATGATATTTTTGATTTTTAATTTTAATGCCAACTTAGAGATTGGACCCCAATTTTACGGTCCACAGAACATAGAAAATATTAGTGCGGGCGAGGCATCCATGTACCATCGGCACACTTTTTTTTTTAATTGATCTATATAGAAAATGTTGACGAAAAACTGCATGAAAAAAATGAATAAATTAAAACAATACTATAAAATTACATGCATCCGAATCGCTTCTTTGATTAATCTTCCGCAGGAACGCTGAAAGCCGAAAGTTCAAATCAAAATGTTTATAAATACCGAAATAGTTGACAAGCAATATGACTAAAACGGACTAAAAATGATCATGATGATAGCCTAATCCATAAACTTTGAACTAATTAATTTATCTTCTTATACCCTTGATTGTCTTCAAACATATATTTTTAAAACAAAATCTGATTTAAAGATATATATATTGCTCTGAATGAAAATCACCTGACAAGGTGTCTATCAGAAAGAAAAAGATGTTTAAAAAACAGCCAGTAGGTCAACATTCTTGTATATTTTCGTGATAAACAGGTGCCATTCATAATCTTGATTGTGGGAGTGGAGAAAAATGTTATATATTGATAGTTTGTATTTTTGTTATACAGGACAAGTAAACATGTACGTAGGTTTATTTCAGGGGCAATAAGGTGAACCTGTCATTTCTTTTTATCAAATTGTAAGTTCTTTTTTACCACAACTTTTGCACTATATGGTTATTAAGTGATACTTTATAAAATTAATACATTGAGATGTAGTATGTTACATATTCAATAGTTGTGAGGTAAAAAATATGATGAGAGGGATACCAACGAAAGAACAAAAGCTCATTTGTGGAGACTGACAGAAAACGAAAAAATATCAAATGAAAGACCACAGTCGAAACGTATGGTTATTCTGGTATATTTAAAACTGTACAGTATTACTGACAAACAATCCCAACAGGGTCAACCTCAATGTGAAAGCAACCCAACAACATCAATATTTAAACAATTAGAGACCAGCATTCCGTTACACGATATTGTGTATGCCCCATTTATGGGCATCATGTTTTGCAGACTGTACTCACGCTCGTTCATTCGCCCGTCTGTCCATCTTCAGGTAAACGTTTTTTGGTCAATGCAGTTTTTGATGAAGTTGTAGTCCAATAAACTTAAAACTATGTTTCTAATGAGTTGATCATTTTAAAGCCACCTTCGAGATTTGACCCAAATTTCACGGTCCTCTAAATATGGAAAATGATAGTGTGAGGGGATTCGTATACTATGGACACAATTTTGTTCTATTTATTATGAATTGACTTATATAAAAACAAAAAAACAAAAAAAAAACATTGACGTACAACGTACTGCATGAAAAAATCAAAGTGCTGGATAGCACCTCTGGAAAGTTTGCAACTGTATATGTGTATTATTTCAAATAGGTTATAGACGTGTATATTTTCAAATATATGTATTTAATCACAGTTTGGATTTTTCAAACTAAACCATTGTCTCGGCAGCAATTTCCAAAAATCACTTTTAATGCCCCATTTATGGACATTATGTTTTCTGGTCTTTGCGTCCGTTCGTCCGTTCTTCCTTCCGTTCCTCTGTCTGTCCCATTCAGGTTAAAGTTTTTGGTCGAGGTAGTTTTTGATGATGTTGAAGTCCAATCAATTGACCCGTGTCTATAGCAAATTTACGAAATACACCGTTTGGTGCTGCGCCTGTCAGATGAGAAACGTACAGATAAGGTAATAGGTAACAGATAAATATACTATTGGTATTGGTATCGGATTCGACCCTGAACTTGTTAATTATTGGCAATATTAATTATGTGGAAAACAAAAGGGTCTGGAGTGGTGTAATTTTTAATCAACACCATTGTCCTATATTGGATATATATAAAATTGAATTCTTTGATTTGTCGTTTTTACCCCATGACGGCTGACAAATTGGACCTCGTTATTTTAGTATTATACAGATAGATGTTCCCTATGATATAATCTTTCTAATTTAAATGCCAAATTAGAGTTTTTACTCCATTTTCACGGTCCACTAAACATAGAAAATGATAGTGCAGATGGGACATGCGTGTACTATGGACACATTCTTGTTTTATATATCTATACTTCTGAATCTAAAGACCGTTTTTATGTTCACCTGATAAATGTATAACCGAAGAAAGCTATAAGTCAAACTTATATATAAAGGTATATATACTTGATAGGGTATACTGATAATTGCACCCATTAAAAGTGACGCCAACCAAATTAAAACTTGACTTGTGTTTTGTGGTTGTAAGCATTAAGTATAAGTTTCATAAAATTTGGTTCAGACAAACTAAAGTAAGAGAACAGAAATCAATTTTGGGATGTATGGACGTAGTCGTACAAGTTAGGGACGTACATACTTACAGAAAAAAACAAGGATAAAACTCAATATAGTGGGGGCATAACAATAGTAGTATGACATCAGGAATAACAAGAATGTGTCCCAAGTACACGGATGCACCACTCGCACTATCATTTTCTATGTTCAGTGGACCGTGAAATTAGGGTCAAAACTTTAATTTGGAATTAAAATTAGAAAGATCATATCATAGGGAACATGTGTATTAAGTTTCAAGTTGATTAGACTTCAACTTCTTCAAAAACTATCTTGACCAAAAACTTTAACCTGAAGCGAACGGACGCACAGACGGACGGACGAACAGACGGACGGACGAACGGAGGCACAGACCAGAAAACATAATGCCCCTCTACTATCGTAGGTGGGGCATAAAAAGTTTATATACACAAGATTCATACAATGTTGATCTGAGGTGCGTATAACCCTGTAACACATTTTAGTTGCTGCTGTGTAATTACCATTGAGGCAATGACATTTTAGATTTTTGTTTTAAGCCATTTATTTGATATACTAGTAATCATTGCCTCTGTGCTAGGACGACACAATGTGATTTATAGGTCAATCTTAAAGAATCATACTGCCCCAGGAATAAAGTGTGAGGATAAAAGTTCTGGATCCGCCACTGCAATGTTAAGCACTAAGAAAGTAATTTTGCTAGTACATGGACAAATGTTATTAAAGCATTTTAATAATTTCTTCAGCACTTGTCTTTAGCTTGATCTCGGTCTTGATACACTGAACTATAATATTCTAATGAGTAGATGATGACTCGGTTGCTTTTTAGTATACGGATGCTATGCTACTAATTGTCATTAAGACAATGTTTTTCTGTTGTCAGTTTGATCCACTTGAGCATGCTGAACGAGTGAAGGTCCTTATATCCACATTGGAAAGTGAAACAGCTTTGTATTTAAATAACGGACTTAAAAGTTTTCAAATGATTTTAGGCATCAAAACTTTCAGATCGATGTCAGTTTGACAAAAACAATGCACTTTTCTATAAAAGCCGGCATTAACCTTTACCCGTCTTTGGCGTGAGACAAAATCCATATAATTATCGATTATTATATTTTCTATCACCTGTGTATTGTTAAAATAAATCAAACCATTATCACTTGTCAATTATCCGACTTGGTCAAATTTCAACTTGTTCTCGCATACCGGACTCTTTCGATACACTCTGCCTTTACTTATTCAATAATAAACAGTTGTACATATCGTACATAGTAAAAAAATAGTGCGGGAAAATGTTCATTCATGAAATATTCATGAATGAAACGCTATCTCGCGTAGATTTCTTTTGATTTTCTCTTCAGCCAATGGCCGATCCGCAAAGTAGTGTTTGTGATACTTATTTCAAAATGAAGTTTAATTCATCTGAATTGTCGGTGAACATTCATTCCTTTTTTATTCAAGCTATAATATTTTCAAAAGAGTAGTAACACAAAATATCCGAGAATCAGAATTCGAACACTAGTACTACATTATCTTGGAGCAGAACATTGCGATAGTCCGTCTCACCGGAGGTTTAGGCGGACGCCTATGGAAAGTAGCTATAGCAAGCTATAGCAAACTTTCCAAAAATTCAGCACTATAAAATTTCATCGTCCGAAGGGGATTGTAGTTACGACGTAAGGAACATATCCGATATCATTTGTGATACGGTTATTCCATAACGGTCAACCAACTCGTGATGGCGTCCGTAAAATTTACGAAGGGATGATTTCAACTTCACCATTTGGAACTCTTGGTTTAATAGCTTCCTTGTGAGCAGCAACCCTCTATCAAGAAAATCATGATAGGATTAACGTGCGCTCTATAACTGTGTTAATATCGTAACTACAATCCCCTTCCCTTTCATGAATGTGACCTACCGAATTAGATTATTTACCGGATTTGTTATCGCATAAGCAACACGACGGGTGCCACATATGGAGCAGGATATGCGTGCCCTTCCGGAGTACCTGAGATCACCCCTAGTTTTTGGTGGGGTTCGTGTTGCTTAAAACATGGTTATCTATTACTTTTTCATTAAGTATATTTGATTTAAAAGTAGGAAAAAGACCACATGTCTTAAATTTTTAGGATCACAAAATCTACAAAAATGCCATTTGACATATTTTTTGCGCATTGTGATGAAGACTATACTTTGACCTATACTGGTTCACTTTTATAAATTGGGATTTGGGTGGACAGTTGTCTCATTGACACTGATACATTGTACCACTATCTTACATGTATATAGATTGTTTACACTAAATACAATTACCTTTCATTCCCAAAAAAAAGATTCAAAATGACCTAATCACAGAAATGTATCATCAACAGCCAGTCATTGACCAATAAATATTTTAAAAGCTAACTAGTAACTTCTGCCTTTTTATCCATAATAACATACAAATTGGTTTTCCTGTTTGAATGGTCTACACTAGTCATTTTCGTGAGCCAAGGCTCTGTGTTGAGGGCCATACTTTGACCTATAATGGTTTACTTTAACAAATTGCGACTTAGATAGATAGTTGCGTCATTGGCACCAATACCACATTTGTTATATCTATAAAATATGACTTTTCCAGTATATTACATCTCTGTATACATCAAGTTCCAATCGTCTCAGTCACTACCTGATCAGTGTTGTATAGTCTTGAAAGTGAGATATAAAGCACTCCATATAAATTAACAACATTCAATTGGTTTATTGTTTATTAATATCTCAGCAACAAAAACAAAGGTATATTAAAAAGATTCTGATAAATATACTGTAAACTGTCACTTCAGAAATTATTGAAAAGTTTTTATTGGTTTAAAAAATTAGATAGCAATAGGTTCGCAATAATAGAGTGTGACCATAAATTCTAAAATAATTAACCTTCATCAAAGTTTGGCAATATCATTATTTCCATTTTATGATTTTTGCCAGCGCAAGGACTTTTCAATAATAAATGCACACATTTTTTTTCTGAAATTACAGTTACTGTATAACCATATATAATATAAGTATATTTTTTTATGTGATTTGTTACATAAAACAATGAATTGAACATTATACAAAGATGATGATTTTTTATTAAAAAAAACTAAATTAACTGAAACAACATAAAAGTGTATATCAGACCAATAGTTAAATAATTGGTAAGAGACGGGGAAGCAATAAAATAAAAATATCATTTGAATTAAAAGATGGTAAAAATAAAATCCAATTGCATTAAAATTTAAGGGCATACTATACAGTTTTGACCAGTATTTACATTTTGATAAAAATTTCAATATAAGACTATTTTTACCTGATAATCAAATATGTAATAAAAAATATACCTTCATGGACTACTTTTTGAGTAAAATGAGGTCGAAATTTTGAATATTTGCTCAAAATTTGGATTTGTGGCCGTATTTTACCCTTTCGAAAAAAAAGGCATAACTTTTTTGTTTACAAAGATAAACTCAAATTGTTTTTTGTTAAATAATTTGTAATTTCTGTATTTTATAAGTATTCTAAAAATTTATACATTTTTTATTCAGAAATAACTCATATTTATCAAATGTTCATGAATGTAGAAAAAACATCATTTTTTGCTGTATATTTATCAAATTTTAAAAAATTGCACCATTTATGTTTTCATGAAAAATGGCACACATAATCTTCTCCCGTAATCAATCCATTTTAAAAAAGAGGGGTTCATGAACTCATTTTTAAGATAATTCAGTTTGAACAATAAAAATCAGTCGAAAACTGAATCTTTTCCCGATAAGTCAGTTTGATGTCGCGAAAATAACAATTTACGTTAGCAACATCATTACCTTCCCTGTAACTGTATCGTATGCCCTTAAGGGGTAGACCTGGGTCATGGGATATAATCCTTAAAATCGGTTTTGTGAATGTTTGAAACATGCTATTGAAATAATGAGAGGCAGGTGGTATTATGCATTATTTATGCATGTTTGTTTTATTTATCAACATACTTTTTGCTAATCAAATATACAAATTTAAAAGAAATGATACCCTTTGAAAAGAGGAACATTTTATGAAAAATCTGGAAAAAGGACGAAAAAGGGATCAGGTTGAACCAACCATCATGTTATTAAATCTTTCAGTTTCTTATATAGGTATGAAGTAAATCCACTTTTTAAATGTTTTGAAGGCATATAGTCTACATTTAATAGAATCACATATTAAAGATGGCATCAATTTTACTCCACAAGATGTCCATTTAGATCACAAATGTCCCTTCAGTGATGCTCCAAGCTTAAACACCAAGACAGATCTTGAGTTTAAAATTCTGTAATAATCCCCAATTTTACAGTGTATGCTTTGCTGAGAACCCCTCATATATCACATTAAATTTGTAATCAATATATACCAGGTAATTTTGATAGTATCTTTTCAAAAGAATAATTTTTGAAATGTAAATCAACAGCACTACTGTAAATTCAGAAATTATTGCGAGGTTTTTATTATTGTGAAAATCCTCACAGAGTTTTAAACGCAACAATTCAAACTCGCATTTTCAAATATATTATATGAATGGGTCGATGCCACTGCTGGTGGACATTTCGTCCCTGAGGGTATCACCAGCCCAGTAGTCAGCACTCCGGTGTTGACATGAATATCAATTATGTGGTCATTTTTATAAGTTTCCTGATTGCGTAAAACTAAGGATTTTCTTGACCTAGGAATAGATTACCTTAGCCGTATTTGGCACAATTTTTGGGAATTTTGGATCCTCAATGCTCTTCAACTTTGTACTTGTTTGGCTTTATAACTATTTTGAAATGAGCGTCACTGAGGAGTCTTATGTAGACGAAACGCGCATCTGGCGTACTAAATTATAATCCTGGTACTTTTGAACTATTAAGCAGGATTTTTCCAAAAATCGTAAAAATTAAAACCGCATTTAAGTCTAAAATGACAAAATCGCAATAATCAATACACACAATAGTTCTGATTTTACAGTATAATAATGATTTTTACTTCCAATCCCCAAACTAAATGAATAGGAGTTTATACAAGAATGGAGATGGCACAGCATAGCTTAGTGAATTTTTAAACATGTAAAATACCGGTATTTTTATATGGACACAACACATATAATTTTATTTACAATCCTTCAAATTATAATTGACTTTCCTGAATAATAATCTAGAAGCTAATATACTGTACAATCTATTCAATAATTGACTTAAAACTAATGTGTTCACTGGAGACATGAAATATGATAATAGATATAGGGAGATGTGGTATGAGTGCCTATGAGACATTTCTCCATCCAAATAACAATTTATAAAAGTAAACAATTATAGGCCAATGTACGGCCTTCAACACGGAGCCTTGGCTCACACCGAACAACAAGCTATAAAGGGCCCCAAAATTACTTGCGTAAACCCATTCAAACATGTGTTCACCAGAAACATGAAATATGATAATAGTTATTTACACATGAGAATTTTAACATAAATATTAATTTCAGATTAAGTTTGGATACTCTTTTGCTTTCAAAAATAAACGATGAATATAGATACATCAAAATAAGAAGAATATTAATGTATTTATGTCATATTATACTTTTTTATTAAAAATTAACAATATGTAGTTTATTCAACTAAAGATTCTCTCAACTTCTTGTACTAATAAAACGGGGACCTTCATTAAGATAGCTATGTCAGTAGAGTTATTGTTGATAGAGTGTGCAAAACTGTTGAATAATAATAAGTTCTTACATTATGGTTGCACTTGGACCTCAAATATGTACACCTATCTTAATTTTTATCAACATTGGACACACAACATTATACAGGTGACAGGACTGATTGACCCATAAAGATTGTTTGCATTTGTATCAATACAGCTACAATAGAATATTGGTGGTTTGTCCAGCAGCAAATATAACATATTATATAGAGAATAATACATGGCAAAATCCGTATCATATGTCGTATCATCCCGAGACATCAATATCAGCCCAAGGGCCTTTAGGCCCGAGGGATGATATTGGTCGAGGGTGATACGGCATATGATACGGATTTTGCCATGTATTATACGCTTTATCATATATTTCAACAGAAGAGTATTATATTATATGAACTGTTTTCTGATCCATAGCACTGGGTTACCTTCAGTTCTACTTTTGTCTTGTTTCAAAGGCCTTAAAAGAACTGCTCAATTACTTATCCGAAGCAAATGGGTTACCTTACAATTTTCCTGCTGTTGTTTTAAAAATATTTTGTTTATTATTGTATTAATTTGTGTGTTTTGTATTTTTTTATAGTTGCATTAAGTTTGCCAAAAAATATGAAAACTTGACGTTCGTGACGTCAAATACAATATGAAAACTTGACGTTCATGACGTCACATATCAAACAATAACGTCATAAAAAAAATTGACCTATTTTGAGGAAAAAAAAAAAGTAGGGGTGTGATAAAGGGTAGAGGTGTGATAAAGGGTATGCGATAAAGGGTAGGGGTGTAATAAAGGGTATGCGATAAAGGGTGCGCATCAAAGTTGCGCAATATGAATTAAACAGCAGGCTATTTATCAAATATGCAAAACTACTGTATTTACTACTAAACATATGATAAATGTAAATATATAACATGTATAATGAATAACATGACAACAAGAAAATTAAATGAGCAAATGTAAATCTAACAAAAATCATAACTAAATATCATATATAGCAAGATAACACACCTTATCGCTATTTATCTGTCATTACAGCAGTTTCTGAAAATTAAGACATCACTACAGAATATATCTTACACAACAAAGGAAAAGTGGTTGTTTTATAATGTAAATAGTACTTATGTCGAGTGTCACAGACTCACAAATAAGGTCTATCTTTAACAAATATGGCACTTTTATTAACATATTAGGTACATTCCTATAATTAAAGTTTATAGATATAAGAAGATATGGTATGGATTGCAATGAGACAACTCTCCATTATAACTATTTTCTTAATTTTCCTTTAATTGTTCTTTCTGTATACATTGCCACTTCCATCTCATTCTACTCCAGTGCTACAACTTTTCCTCAGTGGAGTAGAAAGAGATTGTATAACTTCATCTATTTCTGACATTTATGTTGTTGAGTAAAACAATGTATTTCAGATAATCAATTTGCCTTTCAAACTCAAGGATGCTTCTTGGCTACATCAGAACCACCATCTTGAGAAGAAAAACTATTAATTTATAATTAATTATCTACACAAAGTTATCTAATAAAATAACTATTGACCATAAATACAATTATTTACATTATATACAAAATCATAAACATAATAACTCTTCTGATCTTTTATTGATTTGTAGCTAATTATATAGTGAACATCAAAACAAACTATACAGTCATACGACAAAAGTGAGTTCTCACTCAAAAAATGTCCTATCATTTCAACTAATATCATTTTTTTTCAAAAAACTATTACCAAGTAAATCATTGAGCAATTTTTATAAAATAGATACCATAAGATGCAGAAATGTCTGAGGTTTTTTTGTTTATTTGGCCATAATTTTGGTGAGGTTTGGTTTCATTATCTAAAGGGTTAAACACAAATGCAAATTTTTACGAATTTAATATAACTATAATACATATATAGTCAACTTTTCAAGAAATATTTTTGTGGAGTATGTGAAAAAATGTATGACAAAACTGTATGTGTTAGTATTAGGGCTGATTTAGAAAGACATTTATGTTAAAGGTATTTATATGTGTTCCAATTAGACAAGAGCTTATATAATAAGTACATGAAAACAACTTTGAAAACATGACAATAAATGAACATCATTATTTTCAGCATTGTTGATTTAAAAAAGATTACAACACATAACAATATGAAAATCTTCTTGAATTTTACACCAATATTAACAAAAAATAACAAAAAAATACTTCAATCTAAAGAATTTATAATTAGTGAGTATGTCTTTGGTTTGTTAAAACATTGAGCAGTTTGCTCAATATCAACTCTACATTCCAATAAATGATGCCCCACAAAAGGTGGGACATTTTTTTTAGTCTGGAAAATCTTTATTGCGGAGGTTGCAATATATATCTCACAAAAAAGGGAATATACAAAGGGCACATAAAAGCAATTTGTCCAACAAAAAGACCTCAAAAGGTTAATAAATAGTCAGTAAAACACTTCTCAAAAATATAAAGATACAACAGAGACAATACTTATAGATTATCGTTGATCATCTCAACGAGATTGATTTTCTCACTTGAGCCGGGACGGTGAAAGGGAGAAAGGCAATCGAGTTGAGATGACCAATGATAATCAGTTTATCGCTATTTTACCTATGACGACGTGTCAATTTCATGTCAATTTTGTTAGCAATGCACGTGCCTGCTTAGTTTCTAGCGATATTTTTCCATCTCAAGCTAGTAGCATGATATGAAAAATATCACAAAAAAAGATCAAAGGAAAAATGCACAAAATAGCGATAAAAATCATTAGTCAAGAAAAACAGATATGAAAAACAGATATGACAAACAGTCTCAAAACAATTCACGGAAATCAACAACTGGCCAACAATAAAAAATAAGTTCAATGAATAAATCTAACAAAATGTGAATAATAATTATTTGGTTGCTTGAACTATCTATAACAATATTTTTAATTGGATGATGAATATAAATATAGGAGTCACATCAGATAGAAATCAACTATATGCTAAGTAATATCAATATATAAATCTGTTAACTTATTTCCATTCAAAAAATCTCTATGGAAAGTCTGCAATTGTTTGAAAAGATGCGTTCCACATGGTCCCCAAATTTTGAATTATTTAGTGAAAGAACATCATCTATATAGCGGAAAGTAGAGTTAAAGGATATTGCTAACTTCTTATCTTTCTTCCTCAGAAGTTCCTGCATGAAGTCAGCCTCATATTAACAGAAACAAAAACAAAAAAAAATATCATATTACTATTAGGTCAATAT
This sequence comes from Mytilus edulis, assembly GCF_963676685.1. Taxonomy (NCBI): domain Eukaryota; kingdom Metazoa; phylum Mollusca; class Bivalvia; order Mytilida; family Mytilidae; genus Mytilus; species Mytilus edulis. The sequence continues at coordinate 29,342,414 of NC_092357.1, read as the reverse complement.
TACAGACAAATTTATGATGTTTGATCCTTAAGAACAAATCAAGTGGTACATTGAGGTAAAAATGTTTTTAAAACAACATGTTGTAAACAGAAACTACCATCAGAAATGAATCTGTTTTATAACCTCAATCTGGAGATTTCAAAACACTGATTCTTTGTACAAATGTAGAATGAAAAACCAAATTTGAAATTTGATTTATAATTTAAAAATATCTTTCAATTTTTTTTCTCACATCAATTGGACCAAGAGAGAAATTTAAACAACATACAAATGTATACAAAAATAATCTGACTTTTGGACTAGAAAGTTGTTGCCTTGACAATAAACTTGATTTGTTTCTATACTATGTACAAATGTTATGTTCTATGGGTCTTTGTCTTCCTTGTATCTGTCCCTACTGGCCATGGGTGCTTTTACCTCCGTTTAGACATCATTCACTGGACTAACATACGATCTGTAATGAAATATAATAATGTATTGTTCAAAGTTAAGTGAACTGTTAGCCGCTTAGGGTATCACCAGTCAAGGCCAGTAGTCAGTACTTTTTACTGGCATGAAATACAAATACAGTCAAACCTGTATTAACAGACCTCTCAAGGGAGAATGCAAAAGTGGTCTCTTTATACAGGTGGTCTTTAAATCCAGGTTTCACAATATCAATAGAAGGAAGCTTTCATGTACATTATAACTTTTAAACATACTAGTGTAAGTAAACAATACTGTATTGGTCTCGTATGTATATTGACAATGACTAATTATGAGAACTGTTCATTGTGTAATTAAGATTGTTCCTTGCCTTTTTGTGTTTTCTTATAATTTTAAACCCCAGGGTGCAGAGCTCTAACATTTTCTTTAAGATTTTATATTAATTGTCTCAATATGCAAGGACTTTTAAATACATTTTATTCAATACAATTTGATCACCTTTTCCTTATTACTGAATCATAACTGTCAAGAAAAAAATATTTTTCTAGCCATTCTTATTATAAAATGTAATCAATTTCATAATTGTCATTTTTGGCAATTTGTTTGACAATCTTCTAATTGCAAATAGCTCTGTTTGAATAAAAATTTATTCTTTCAATTTCAGTTTGTCTACATGTACAGAGGGTTTAGACAAAGACATTTAACTGTTGAACTCTTTTGTTGTATAGACGTCCCATTATTTTTTATCATTTTAGATATCAAATAAACAATACCTTGGAACATTCATTCAAGTTTTTTTTTACAAGTTTTGGGTTATATGTGTGCAGATAACTAAAAAAAAAAAAAAAAGAGTAAAAATGTGTGTTCAACTTACTGAAATGTTTGAACTAATCCTGAAAAACTTGGCCGTTGTTTTGGTTCCATTTGCCAACAATCTTTCATTAGTAGATATACATGATCAGGGCATTGTTCTGGCTGAGCTAAATGACATCCCTTATTTATAATGAACTCTGCAATTTTATTCATCTCTGTGTCTGTTCCACAAATGTTTGGATGTTTCCCGTACGAAAATATCTCCCACAACACAATCCCATAACTCCATATATCTGATTGAGTTGAGAGTTTTCTTTCTTGAAAAAATTCTGGAGAGCACCTATGGAAAGATTACAAATGATTTCGAAATACATTAGTAAAACAAAATATGAAATAAAATACAGTCAAATAAAAAAATTAACTGTTGACACAGAGATATGTCTTGCCTGTATGTAACTTTGCATAAGTATGCTTTTACATGTAACCATACATGGATTAACAGATGTATTGGAAGTTGATGTGACTGTCATACAAGTGAGAGGTTTAGCAAGCTATAAAACTTGGTTCAATCCACCATTTACTACATATTAAGACAAGAGTGCACACGCTGAAATGTCTCGCCTTCTATACTAATCACTGATATTATGTTGATAGTCCTTAGTATAAAGCTAAGCTTTATAACAACTGTCACATAAACTTAACATTAACCAAGATAACTAAACATAGACCAATGAACCTTGAAAATGTGGTCAAGGTCACATGACATCTGCCCGCTAGACATGTACACCTTACAATCGTTCCATACAACAAATATAGTAGACCTATTGCATATAGTATGAGAAAAACAGACCAAAACACAAAAATTTAACTATGACCACTGAACCATGAAAATGAGGTCAAGGTCACATGACATCTGCCCGCTAGACATGTACACCTTACAATCGTTCCATACAACAAATATAGTAGACCTATTGCATATAGTATGAGAAAAACAGACCAAAACACAAAAATTTAACTTTGACCACTGAACCATGAAAATGAGGTCAAGGTCACATGACATCTGCCCGCTAGACATGTACACCTTACAATCGTTCCATACAACAAATATAGTAGACCTATTGCATATAGTATGAGAAAAACAGACCAAAACACAAAAATTTAACTATAACCACTGAACCATGAAAATGAGGTCAAGGTCAGATGACACCTGCCAGTTGGACATGTACACCTTACAGTCCTTCCATACACTGAATATACTAGCCCTATTGCTTATAGTATCTGAGATATGGACTTGACCACCAAAACTTAACCTTGTTCACTGATCCATGAAATGAGGTCGAGGTCAAGTGAAAACTGTCTGACAGACATGAGAACCTTGTAAGGTACGCACATATCAAATATAGTTATCCTATTACTTATAATAAGAGAGAATTCAACATTACAAAAAATTTGAACTTTTTTTTCAAGTGGTCACTGAACCATGAAAATGAGGTCAAGGACATTGGACATGTGACTGACGGCAACTTCGTAACATGAGGCATCTATATACAAAGTATGAAGCATCCAGGTCTTCCACCTTCTAAAATATAAAGCTTTTAAGAAGTTAGCTAACGCCGCCGGATCACTATCCCTATGTCGAGCTTTCTGCAACAAAAGTTGCAGGCTCGACAAAAATGACAGTACCAAGTCAGGATATGACAGTTGTTATCCTTTAGTTTGATGTGCTTGAGCTTTTGGTTTTGCCATTTGATTGGGGACTTTCCTTTTTCAATTTTCGTTGGAGTTCAGTATTTTTATGATTTTACTTATTTTAATATTCATTTTCATCATGTAAATTGCTATCAAACACAGCTTATATTTTTATCATCTACTTGTATTCATAATATATGTAATAAATTATGATACAGAATTCTATCATCGTGTATCAATATAATATAACTTCATACCAGTGTTTGTATGTAATAAATTACAATACAGAATTCTATCATCGTGTATCAATATAATATAACTTCATACCAGTGTTTGTATTCATATTACATGTAATAAATTACGATACAGAATTCTATCATCGTGTATCAATATAATATAACTTCATACCAGTGTTTGTATGTAATAAATAACCATACAGAATTCTATCATCGTGTATCAATATAATATAACTTCCTACCAGTGAACATTCATTTTCTTATCGCCTGATCGTCTGTAATAAGCCTTCTCCTGCAGTAGTTTGGCCAAACCAAAGTCCGATATCTTGGTTGTTAGATCATTGGTCAATAATACATTTCTCCCAGCTAAATCACAATGGATAATGCTTCTCTCAGCTAAATACTTCATGCCCTGCAAAATAAAATTCTTAGAAGTTATTCAATATTAAATATGGGTCTCATTGGGGTCTAAGTGTGACATGGGATTGCTGATTTTTTGTAAGCGTGAAATGTGAAATGTCAAATTATTGAGCCGTAAAAACGTAAAATGAAGTCTAGCAGGACAAGGGAAACTCTTAAAAACAGGAATCTTACAAAACAAATAGCGTGATATGGTTTATCTCTATCTATAATAACATTCAAGATAATAACCAAAAGCTGAAAATGTTCTTAAAATTGGCAATTCAGGGGCAGCAACCCAACAACAGGTTGCCTGAATGGTTTGAAAATTTAAGGGCAGATATATCTTGAGCTAATGAACAATTTTATTATTGAAAGATTTGCCTGAAATGCTTTGGGTTTAGATATATGAGCCAAAAATTGCATTTTACCCTTTGCACTATTGTTAGCCATGTCGGCCATCTTGGTTTGCAAACGGTGTGTGTCATCAGACACAATTTTTAAACTACATACCCAAATGATGATTGTTTACAACTTTGGTCAAATTCATCTTCGTAGTTTCAGAGGAGAAGATTTTTGTAAAAGATAACAAAAAATGATGAAAATTGTTAAAAATTTAATATAAAGGGCAATAACTTCTTTAGGGGTCAACTGACCATTTTGGTCAGGTTTACTTATTTGTAGAACTTACTTGGCTGAACATTATTGCTCTTTGCAGTTTATCTCTATCTATAATAATATTCAAGATAATAACCGAATACGGCAAAATTTCCTTAAAATTACTAATTGAGGGGCAGCAACATGAGCAACCTAACAACGGGTTGTCCGATTCATCTGAAAATTTCAGGGCAAATAAATCTTAACCTGATAAACAATTTTAAACCCGTGTCAGCTCTAAATGCTTCGGTTTCAGAGTTATAAGCCAAAATCTACATCTTACCCCCTATGTTCTATTTTTAGCCACATGTGGCGGCAATCTTGGTTGGTTGACTAGTGTCACCAGACATATTTTTTAACCAGATACCCTAATGATGATTGTGGCCAAGTTTGGTAAAATTTGGCCCAGTGGTTTCAGGAGAAGATTTTTGTAAAAGTTTACAGACGCCGGACGACAGACACCGGACGACAGACGCCGGACGTTCAAACTACCATATGACCTGAATGACAAGTGATGAGAAAAGCTCACTTGGCCCTTTGGGCCAGGTGAGATGAAAATTATATCCTAGGATGGAAAGTTCATATGCACTGCTATTTTTTACAAAGGTCAAAATATAGGGCTGTGTGGCATATTTTCAACATTTATATGCCCCAAACTTCTAAGAGTTTAAACTTACACTAACATTCTTTACTAACACTTCTTTGACTTTAGGGTTCCCACAGATTTCATTTGATCAATCTATTGGTAACATTCTCAAGTTATGTCTCTATGAGATGAAACATAGTAAAGAGATCATATCTGGGAACCAGTATGTAAACAGAATTAATTATCTATGAATATTATATATCTCCCCCTAAAAAGAGGTGTTGTTTAAGAAACAGCTGTATTTACAAAGTGCAACCTAGAGACTAAGGGCACTATTAGAACATGTAGACACCTTTTTTATCATTGATTAGAAATATATAATTCAGCTTCTTTATAAATAAATAAAAATTAAAATATAAGATTACATTAAACTCAGGCATTGTGTAAGTGTACAGGCTCAATTAGATCTGCATCTTTAAAATCTTTACAGGTTGAAATGTATAATCAACCTTTCAAAATAAGAAGATGATATCCGACCAAAGGGGAAGTTAACAATACTTTCATTGTTGATAATCACTAAAAATTGTTAAACAAAAACATTTTTACATTAATTTCATATATATATATATTATTTTTATTAAAAAGTTCTTCATTCTAAATATGTATGCAAATGTCAACCCTTTTGCAACCCTTTAAAATTACGAAAAAAGAAGCATTCAATATTTATAATTAAATTTTTTCGCTAGGATCATGAAAAAAACTTTTCTTTGAGGTGTTTCTTTTATTTATCTGTGCACTTTATTTAAATTTTTGAAGCTAGTGTCATCATGAAAGTTACATTTCGCTTTGATATGAATATTAAAGTCAGAATGACGCAAGATTGCTGTTAGCCAATCAAAATAAAGTATTATAATGAAACATACATCTAATGTAATTATTGAACCTTACCTCAGCAACACCGAGACATAAATTTAGAAGTTTTTTTGTTTCTAAATCTTTTTTCTCATGTTTACATTTCTGTAAATGTTTAACGAGTGTTCCATTATCCACCAGTTCCATCACGAGTAAACAGTCTGTCCGGCAGAACCCATAAAACTTGACGATATTTGGGTGGTCAAGATCCTCCAATATTTTAACTTCTGTCTCAATTTCTTCCTTGCTATTAACACTCTTTTCTTTTAAAGTTTTTATGGCTACGTTTATGTCCCGACCATTCTTCCTTAAAATTCCTTTGAACACCACACCAAAATTTCCCTGTAAAAAAATATTATTACCATCATCATTTTAAACGATGCAACAGTTTTAGACTTTTTATTAATTTATGTTATTTTAAGCAGAATTAAGGTGGTACCTAACACTACAGGGAGATAACTCTGTAAAGTCAGCTAAACGTTTTAATTACATTGTGTTGTAAAGGGAATATTAAGCTTCTCAATGATTAAAATTGATGTTTGTCAAACTGTTATATAACCAGTGTAATTTTTCTGACAAAACGATTGGTTCAAAATTTTTGAAATTTTTATATTTTTGATAGAGGGTCAAAGTAAATACATTGTCAAAATTTTATGAAAATTAAACGAGCCAAATTAATTTTTAGTGAAAGTGTTGGGTACCACCTTAAGTAATTATTTTTAATGGAACTTGTTTTCAATATGCTGCACTAGGATGAAGATTACTGTATTGTATTTTAAGCTTGGCCTTCGTAAAGCTTGATTTAAGTGTCACAAATACCCATTTACCTAGCTCACAACGAGTCGCTGGTTAAACTCAATTTGCAAACAAATTTACATTTGATGAAGGCCAAGCTTAAAATACAATACAGTTATCTCACGCCTTGCGGTCATAAAACTTTCGAGCACGATTTTTGTACTCCGAGCACTGAGCAAAGTTTTATGACTTCAACCCCAGGATAATCAATCATATACATTGATGGACGAACAGATTTAAACTTGAGGCCAGGAGACAAGTTACAATTCTCTCCTATAGAATATACAGACACATAACAAAGGTAACTTCTATCAAGAACAACCCTTGACAGTCTTAACAGGTCCCTTTCTTATTAATTACCTGGCCTTGAAGTCATAAAACTTTCGAGTCAGATTTTTGTACTCATACTCCAAAATCAACCAATCAAAATATTGGATTTCATGTTTCGAGCATGATTTTTGTGCTCCAAGCACTGAGCAAAGTTTTATGACTTCAAACCCAGGTCTACCAATACTGTTACATTTAAAATGTTGGAGTTCAATTCAAAGTTCTATAAGAGAAATTTTGTGTAGATCTGACCCCGACTGTAAGCTCTATCTACAGGTTTAACTGTAAATACCTATATTGTATACTTACAGCACCAAGTAAGTCCCAATCATTGTAGCGAATACATTTTTTTTCCAATAAATAGTTGAGAGGAATGGTGGCTGGCGGCATCAGTACCAGGGGTGTCGGTGGCAATGATGTTCCTACCACGCCCGTCTGGTGGCCAGAAACTGTTGGTCTTGGTGGACTTGGGCTAGCACTAGCAGGTCCAGTCTGATGGCTAGGTGCTGTCGAGTTTGGAATACTAAGACTGAGTGGTGCTTTAGAATTATGAGTCACAGTCCTTGTTTTAGTTTCTGGTGAGGGAGTTATGGGTCCTGGTATTTTTTCATCAGAATTGTTGGTGTCTTTTGGTGCATTGTCAATTGGCATTTTATTTAAAAGTTTTGCTTGACTTGATATCTTATGAACAGATTCCTTTATTTTGTCTTTATTTTCCAAATGCACTTCCTTTGCTTCTGACAGTTCTTCTGATTGGTTGGAAGAATCAGACACAACTCTCTGAGAGCTTCTATCTGATTGGCTTGAATTAGACTCTGTGTTTCGAGAAGATGATTGTGACTGATTATTTGAGGACACTGAAAAGATATGTATACTGTATAAAAATTCATTTTCACGGGTTTAAAATTTCATGGTTTTGTATCCAAAAGTAAAATCGTGGGGATTAGTTTTCGTGGTTTTTAAATTTATGAAAACAATCATGAAAATGTCACTTTATAATTGACAATACTCAATATAACTGATCTTAACTTTCGCCGTTGGAAAAAACAATAATTGCATTTCATAGTAACAGTGAGCCTTTAAATCAATTGTTGTGACCTGCACATGCTAACTGGCTTTTACACACCTTTGAAGTTTTATCCCAAGACAGTGATTGTGTTAAATAAATATATTACAACGTGAGGGCATTACAGATGCATTAGACTGTTAAATGACATTGATTGACAGTTCTTGATGATTATTAATTACTGTACAAACAAAGGATTATCATCTAACTTAAAGAAAACCTTTGAATATCGATGTCTAATCAATTAACCTATGATTTTCATGGTATGTATTTATGTTTATCATTTCTATAATGTCAATAAGATTATGTGAGATCATAAATTAATGTAAGTCTACAAATAAATTTTTGTTGGGGTTTTACTTTCCTGGATAATTCTTATCCACGAAATAAATGACATTAAGTCCCCAACAAAAATTTCTGCTTTTAAAGTATATATCAGATAATGAAAGGAGGTCTCAGTATAAAACACTTTTTGTTGTTGTTAACAAGAACATTGAACATGCGTTGAATAAATTGTATTGCCTGTTACATCTGTGATATACAGTCACCATCAGAGCTATTCCAGAAAAAAATGTATAGGGGGGTTGGAAGGCACATTATATTAATAATACATGGGTGATGGGTATCAGAGCAACTTTTCACACAATAATGCACTATAAGTCTCAATTACAATTGTCTGGGTGGCAGGTGTTGACAAAAAGTGCCTTCCCCCCCCCCCCCCCCCCCCCCATACATTTTTTTCTGGAATAGCCCTCAGAAAAATGCCATTCTAACATTAGTATGATATGTTGTGAAAGACAATAAAGTACTTTCAAGGAATTTTTAGGCTATGAAACTGAAACTTGATTTGTAAGTGACAATTGATAAAAAAGAAACATATATATGAGTCAACCAGGTGCTCCGCAGGGCGCAGCTTTATACGACCGCAGAGGTCGAACCCTGAACAGTTGGGGCAAGTATGGACAAAACATTCAAGCGTGATACAGCTCTGAATTTGGATTGTGATCAAATTTTTGACATTACATGGTTTTTTTTTACACAAAACAAATGTCAAGATTTTACAAATCAATTAAAGATTTCTTCTTCAAACTTTTTAAATCTAAAATTAAATAGTTGACACAGCATAGGTTTCTGACACAGAATGAATGTGGTCTAATGAACTTAAAAGTTTTTTTTTGCCTTTGAGCAATTCACTATGCTGTTGAATATTAATCCTCTCAAAAAAATGTTTGAAGAAATTTTCTTTTTATTTATGAAATCTGAAATGAGAAAAATTTAAACCCCCCCCCTTTTTTTCACATCCCCGTTTCCCTTTCTCCAAAACTGATATCAATTCAAATTTCTAATGGAGTTTGCAACAATAACTACTCTTTTAAATACATCATAAAATATTAAAATGTAAAATAAAGTGCTTGTTATCACTGAATGGTAAAGATTGGTTGGTAGTAAAAGTGAATATACATTGTTTATTGTATAAAACAATAAAAAAAACTTCATCAGCAACATTTTATATTGGCAAATTTCCAATGAAGTTATTTACATAAAGTTATTGGCAAATAAAAATAGAAAATGACATCATAGTCATGTCTGGCAAATGTCCAACATACATTATCCAAAAACATTTTAGATAAGATAAGGAAAAAAAGCTTCATCAGCAACATTTTATATTGGCAAATTTCCAATGAAGTTATTTACATAAAGTTATTGGCAAATAAAAATAGAAAATGACATCATAGTCATGTCTGGCAAATTTCCAACATATATTATCAACTACTATTATATACAAAGAAAGATAACTCCAATTGAAAATTAATTGCTATTGCACAATATTGTGCAATTAGATATTTCTTGCTATTGTGCAATACTGAGCAATTGAAAATTTCTTGCTATTGCACAATACTTGATATGGAATCCTGATTTGGACCAACTTGAAAACTGGGCCCATAATCAAAAATCAAAGTACATATTTAGATAAAGCATATCAAATAAGCCCAAGAATTTAATTTTTGTTAAAATCAAACTTAGTTTAATTTTGGACCCTTTGGACCTTAATGTAGACCAATTTGAAAAATGGACCAAAAATTAAGAATCTACATACACAGTTAGATTTGGCATATCAAAGAACCCATTTATTCAATTTTTGATGAAATCAAACAAAGTTTAATTTTGGACCCCCATTTGGACCAACTTGAAAACTAGGCCAATAATTAAAAATCTAAGTACATTTTTAAATTCAGCATATCAAAGAACCCCAAGGATTCAATTTTTGTTAAAATCAAACTAAGTTTAATTTTGGACCCTTTGGACCTTAATGTAGACCAATTTGAAAACGGGACCAAAAATTAAGAATCTACATACATAGTTAGATTCGGCATATCAAAAAACCCCAATTATTCAATTTTTGATGAAATCACACAAAGTTCAATTTTGGACCCTTTGGGCCCCTTATTCCTAAACTGTTAGGACCAAAACTCCCAAAATCAAACCCAACCTTTCTTTTATGGTCATAAACCTTGTATTTAAATTTCATAGATTTCTATTTACTTATACTAAAGTTATGGTGCAAAAACCAAAAATAATGCTTATTTGGGCCCCTTTTTGGCCCCTAATTCATAAACTGTTGTTACCTCAACTCCAAAAATCAATCCCAACCTTCCTTTTGTGGTCATAAACCTTGTGTTAAAATTTCATTGATTTCTATTTACTTATACTAAAGTTATAGTGCGAAAACCAAGAAAATGCATATTTGGGCCCTTTTTGGCCCCTAATTCCTAAAATGTTGGGACCAAAACTCCCAAAATCAATCCCAACCTTCCTTTTGTGGTCATAAACCTTGTGTTAAAATTTCATTGATTTCTATTCACTTTTACTAAAGTTAGAGTGCGAAAACTAAAAGTATTCGGACGACGACGACGACGCCAACGTGATAGCAATATACGACGAAAAATTTTTCAAATACAGAAATTTCTTGCTTGTCAGGACTTATCAGATAATGAAACAATGTTGTTGCTTTCAAAGTCCACTTTCACAACTTTAAATGTGGATGAGACAAGACAACTTAAAGTGAAGTTTACCTGTTTCTCTTCTAGCCACAGCTATTTCTTCTCTGTTCTGTTGATGTATATAGATCAATTCACTATAAAAATGATTACTTTATTATAAAAATAATCACTTCACTATAAAAATAATCACTTCACTATAAAAATAATCACTTCATTATAAAAATAATCACTTCATTATAAAAATAATCACTTCACTATAAAAATAATCACTTTATTATAAAAATAATCACTTCACTATAAAAATAATCACTTCACTGTAAAAATAAGTCACTTTTCTAAAAAATTTAGTCACTTATCTAAGAAAATTAGTCACTGTGACTATAAAAAGTCACTTTTACTATAAAAAAAAAGCGACTTTCACAATAATAATAAGTCACTTTCAGTATAAAAATTGGTCACTTTCACAATAGTAATAAGTCCCTTTCACTTTAAAAATAAGCCACTTTCACAATAATAATAAGTCACTTTCACTATAAAAATAAGTCACTTTCACTCAAAAAATAAGTCACTTTTACTATAAAAACATGTCACATTCAATACAAAAATAAGTCACTTTACTATAAAAATAAGTCACTTTACTGTAAAAATAAGTCACTTTTACTATAAAAATAAGTCACTTATCATGCTTATTTGAATTTCTATGTCAGCTTAAAAGTATTCTGATAGACAAACTCACAGGATCGAATGTTGACTTTAATGATTATTAATCCTTTATTATTTTCAGGTTGCAGATTAAATAAACAGCTGCGCCATGAGCGCATGATACGCCCGACGTCTTATGTGGAAGTCTTATGAAATAATCATAAATAGTTTATGAGAAAGTTTTAAGCAATAACCATATATTGTTTTAGAGACACGGCGGGACTTGTGAAACCCCCCACTCTGTTTTTTTTTTTACAAAAACTAAATATTACCAAAATAAAATTTTGAATCAAAACCAAAAAGTATACAGATCTTTAGATTAATATATCAAAGAAATGTGTAAAGTTTTAAACAATAATCATAACTTATTTTTGAGATACGGCACGACATGTAAAAAACCCTCCCCTGGTTTACAAAATACTCAATAACTCAAAAATAAAATTTTGAATAATCACCAAAAAGTATACAGATCTTTAGATTAATAGAACAAAGAAGTGTGTAAAGTTTTAAGCAATAATCATAAATCGTTTTTGAGATACGGCACAACATGTAAAACCCTCCCCCCCCCTTTTTTACAAAATACTAATAACTCAAAAATGAAATTTTGAATCATCACCAAAAAGTATACAGATATTGAGATTAATATAACAAAGACATGTGTAAAGTTTTAAGCAATAATCATAAATAGTTTTTGAGATATGGCGCGACATGTAAAAAAACCCTCCCCCTTTTTTACAAAATACTCAATAACTCAAAAATGAAATTTTGAATCATCACTAAAAAGTATACAGATATTGAGATTAATATAACTAAGAAGTTTTTAAAGTTTTAAGTCATAATCAAGAATCGTTTTTGAGATACAGTGCGACATGTGAAAAAAAACACACCCCTGTTTTAGTTATGAAGTGCCGTAACTCAAAAAGTTTAAATCTTATTTTCACCAAAAAGTATACAGATCATTTGACCATCATAAGAAACAACTATATTAAGTTTCATGAAATTTGGATAAGTCGTTCTCAAGTTACGGTGCGACATGTTTACGTCGGACAGACGGACAGACGGACGGACAGACAGACGGACGGACGGACACCGGACATTTGTATACCATAATATGTCCCGTCAAAATTTTGACGGGCGTATAAAAAAATAAACAAAGAGTGTGTACATGGCACACAGATGATGATTTCGCTTGCATGTAAAGTTACAATGGAGCATAACTATAGAATGGTGAAAGTGACATCACCAAAATTCATATTTGATTTGTGTTTTGTCGTATATAAGCATTGTACATGTGGTGATCTATTTTTATTATTAATTTCTGTGTCATTTGGACTCTTGTGTAGAGTTGTCTCATTGGCAATGCAATCATACCACATCTTCTTTTTTATATTGTGTATAAGTTTGATACGTATAGAAGGACAAATAAAGCACCAAGTCAAGGGATACACTCAATGTCCCCTCAGGTGATGAGGGGAGCATAAAGAAGACAAATTTTTGGGGAGTTTATTTAGCAAATCATAGACTTTGATGTATATCTTTACAAAAAGAGGGGTATAAATTTAGCTTTTCTCAATTGTTTTTTTAACCATATTAATGTGTTGGAACCTAACCTTTATTTTTATTTCCACACTGTAGCCAAGGGGTCATTAAGTTTTACCCTTGTAAGTATGTACGTCGGTACATCCCAAAATTGGTTACCGTTCTCTAACTTTATTTTTAAAATATTACATCATGTTCATCCTACCTGCATCTTTTATGGACCTCATTAAAATCTGGTCGTTCTTCAGGCTTATGCCTCCAACAGAGATTCATTAATAAATAAACATCCGCAGGACAGAGATCAGGCTTTGGCAGACGCTTTCCTCCATTAATGGAGGACAAAAGATGTTTGACATCTTGACAAACTTTTGGTGAATCACTGTGCGTAAATCCTTCCCATAATACAACACCATAACTCCAGACATCAGCTTTGTGGGAAAACTTACGATGGCTAAGTGCCTCAGGTGAACACCTAAAAATACAAACATTGTTAAAGGTAAAATAAAATGTCTGCGTATCAATATCTACACATGCTGAAATAGCTCTTCTTAGTTTTAACAATAAATAGTACTGTATATTATTCTAACATTTCAATAGAATATTTTGTGTCAGATAGTCCGAAATAAATATTATCTTATCTTATGACTAAATTAATGTTAAAAATCTGTTTAATGAGGATTTTATACAAGTTTCACATGCATATAACCATAATCCTTTGTAATAAAACTGCTATCCTGATCTTTGTAATGAAACTGCTATCCTGATCTTTGTAATAAAACTGCTATCCTGATCTTTGTAATAAAACTGCTATCCTGATCTTTGTAATAAAACTGCTCTCCTGATCTTTGTAATAAAACTGCTAACAATTATTTGTTATCCGAAATTTATTAAACAGGACTTACCACCATGCTGGTAAATTCTTATTTTCTGATCTTCTATAGTAATCTTTTTCTTTATCTAACAATTTGGCCAATCCAAAGTCTGATATCTTGGCTCGAATTTCTGAGCTCAGGAGCACGTTTCTTGCTGCCAGGTCGCAGTGTAAAATTCTTTTAGAGGCTAAGTATGCCATTCCCTAAAAAATAATTGTCAAATTCTTTTAGAGGATAAGTATGCATACTCTGCAAAACAAAAGTCAAATTCTTTTAGAGGCTAAGCATGCGATACCCTACAAAACAATATTCACATTTTAAAGTAAAGTGGCTCTTATTTCATATGTATAATTACTTCCCTTGAAACAGTGGCTAGGATGTCCCACTGATCATAGCATAAGTGAACATGAAATAAAATACAGAGGAAACAAATTCTTTTTTTAATTGTTATTACCAATGTTATTTCAACTGATTGGGTGAAGCTTCATTTTAATTTGCATAAGGACAGTCTATTAGAAGATGTGTGTAATAAGGATGCATTCAATTATAACTATTATTGATTTCTAATCACCTACCAGTCTCACCAAACTGATAAACAAATGAACTGAGTGTATAATATGGGACGAATAACTGGACACTTCATTGATGAGTTTATCCCAAAACACCTGTCTATACATGCTATAGATGGACTGGTTTTAAATAAGCGAACCGGTTAAACCCCACCCAGTCAAGTGAAATAAATCAAGTAATAAATATCTATCACAACACTCACATCAGCAATATCAGCACATATCCTTAATATCTTAGTCACCGACAACATATTTTTCTCCTTCTTTTTCTTTTTCAGGTAATCTCTCATACAACCTTTCTCTATATACTCCATTACCAGCACTGAAACAAAAACATCAGTCTATTAATAGTACATAGCTGAGACGGTGATAGAACAGATTGTTACCCTAGAGAAAACATTGTCAACTGAGGTGATCCTATATAAATAGCTGAGAGGGTGATATAACAGATTGTTACCCCAGAGAAAACATTGTCAACTGAGGTGATCCTATATAAATAGCTGTGAGGGTGATAGAACAGATTGTTACCCCAGAGAAAACATTGTCAACTGAGGTGATCCTATATAAATAGCTGAGACGGTGATAGAACAGATTGTTACCCTAGAGAAAACATTGTCAACTGAGGTGATCCTATATAAATAGCTGTGAGGGTGATAGAACAGATTGTTACCCCAGAGAAAACATTGTCAACTGAGGTGATCCTATATAAATAGCTGAGACGGTGATAGAACAGATTGTTACCCTAGAGAAAACATTGTCAACTGAGGTGATCCTATATAAATAGCTGAGAGGGTGATAGAACAGATTGTTACCCCAGAGAAAACATTGTCAACTGAGGTGATCCTATATAAATAGCTGTGAGGGTGATAGAACAGATTGTTACCCCAGAGAAAACATTGTCAACTGAGGTGATCCTATATAAATAGCTGAGACGGTGATAGAACAGATTGTTACCCTAGAGAAAACATTGTCAACTGAGGTGATCCTATATAAATAGCTGTGAGGGTGATAGAACAGATTGTTACCCCAGAGAAAACATTGTCAACTGAGGCGATCCTATATAAATAGCTGTGAGGGTGATAGAACAGATTGTTACCCCAGAGAAAACATTGTCAACTGAGGTGATTTTAATTGATTATTCTGAATGTTCTGTTATTACAGTCTATTAAATTTCAAAATAAAATTAACCAAAAATATATGATGACTTGTACATAAAACCATTAATTATTAATAAAGTGCACTATTGATCAAGATTCTATGTGAACAATCATGAGTATTCAGGCCTGTAGCCAGGAGATTGTCTTAGTGAACAGTAATGAGTATTCAGGCCTGTAGCCAGGAGATTTGAGGGTTTCTTATTATTCCACTTTTATAACAAGCAATATAAAAGTGGACATTGTGATATTGAACTTTGACTTAATTAAAGTATAGATTTTGTTTGTTGCAAGTCTATGTGTCTCCTCTTAAAATGTTTTGCAAATATATATATATCTATCAGATATTAGAATGAAAGTTCTTATTACTGCAATGAGATTTATAATAAAAAAAATCTTGCAAAATGTCTGAATTTTCAGTATCAATTGTATGTTTTGTAGGTGTAACATGAATTCAAGTCACAATGTTACCTATATATATACATTGATATATATATACCAGCATCATTACACTACAAGTACTTGTAACTGTTTTAAGAACTGACCCTCATGTAAATCATAGGAGAAAAAAGTAAATGATCTATTAAGTATACATACTGTTGTCACTGACGCCTATAAAACGAACAATATTATCATGTCGTAGCGTTGACATTAGCTCAGCCTCGTTTCTAAATTCCTCATTTTCCATGACAGACTGATATCGATCCTCCTTCAGAACCTTGACTGCTACTTGTTGTCTTTGGGCATCTGTGCCCTGGGCACTGGTATTCAGATAGCCTCTTTTAACTTCTCCATAATGTCCCTGGAATCATTTTATAATAAGATTTATAATTAGGTCAAAGCCAGTAAAATGGATGCAGTCAGCACCTTTATGATAAGGCAATAATCCAATGCCTCAAAACTAATAAAATTTCATTCAGATTAGTAAGAATTAGTAGTAGTCAAGTTTAATGGAACAGCTCTTAAACATAGTCTGCACCAAAAATGTTTTCAACTTCTGGTCTGAACACCAATATTTCAACATTCTGATTGGTCCAAATAAAGTTTTGCAAAAACTTACTAGTCCAAATAAATATCTTCAGTCTGGGGCATAGGACTAGTGGCTTTACAGAGTTATCTCCCTGTAGTGTTAGGTACCACCTTAATCAATCAGATTATTGATTTAAAGTTTTATCAATCATTATGTCAGGACCTTCTATAGCTTAAATACTATAAGTTATATGGTTCACTACTGACCCTGTACGGATCCATAGAGGGTAAGTAAAATCCACAGGGGATCAGTAGTGAACCATATAACGAATTTATTGCATATGTAAGACATAATAGTGTCCTATGAAAAAGTGTCCACATGGACACTTTTTCATTGAAATTTGGTATTTAATAATGTCCATTGCCATGGAATGGTGTCCCTCAAAAGGACAGATTTTTACTGCTAACAATATGAAATAGTGTCCACTCACAAGACAAATTTTCATAGTAGTTGCTATTAAATTGTGTCCTCCAAGGGAAGTAATACAAAGGTCATTACAAAGTTTTATTATACTTGCATTTTAATTAAAATATGAAGGTATTGATGAGAAATTGATCAATATACAAATGTAAACAAATAAATAATGGATGGAAGTGAATATAGAGAAATTTAAGATCTAAGAAATTCCCAGCAAATGGTAATGACAATGAAAGAATAACAATAAGAAGGAAGTGTAAAATCAAATATGAAGAACTTTATATTGTCAGATAAGAAGGCCATAGAAAATAAATAATGTCCATTGCCATGAAATATTGTCTCCTAAGTGGACAGCATTTTACAGCAACAGTTATGAAATATGGTCCATCTGCAGAACAAAGTTTCATAGTGAATGTTATTTAATTGTGTCCTCAAAGGAAAATAAAATGGAACAGCATCTAACATGTATATAATTATATTTAAAAATATAGATATGAAGATAAGGATGGTATGAGTGCCAATGAGACAATTTTTATGTCAAAGTAACAATTAATTCAAGTTCGTAATTAAAGTTAAAATGCGTCCAGTAATGACAAGACAATGAATATCATTTAATACTTTCATCATATCAAAAAATGCCCTGGCGGACACAATGTCTTGTGCAAAAAAATGTCCGTCTGGACAATATTATGGTAGTGAATAATGTCCATGTTCATGGACAATTTTTCATACCTGAGGACATGTTTTCGTAGGAAATTGTGTCCAGGACACATTTAAATAAGTAAATATTGTCAAAATGTGTCCGGTGGACATTTTTTCATGGAGGACATTATTAAATCCTACATGATAATTTACCTGTGGTGCGATTATATACTATTTTATGGTTTTGCTCATTATTGAAAGCAGTGACCTGTTTCTGAGTAAAAAACAAACAAAAAATCGTTTGACAAACACTCCAAAGACTACAGATGTAATTGGAATATTGCCCAACTCATAGAAGTGGGGGACGTAATTACATAATAATATACAGCAAACAAGTCCTATGTCAATAATATAACACAATAAAAACACAAATACTGAACTTACAGATCCTATTCTTCCTTGAAGTTTGAGCCGCTTGCTGTCAATTAAGAATTTAAAATCCAGGAGTTTGTTATTGTAAGAGAGTTTGTCCCTGCAAGGTTCAGTGAAACCTCTCCTCACAGCAGGCGGTGGTGATGTCTGATTAGCCTTTAAATTAACTCTCATATCTACAAAGGGAGATAATACAACAGTAACAAATGTAAAACATCATATACTGTAATTTGAAAATGGTTGTTTATTTTTAATATTGCAAAAATTGCCACATGGTATATAGGCTCCAAACATAAAAAAAAGCATTTAAATTTTGATTCCATTTCATGTTGGTGACTTTCCTAAAATTATAATAGATGTGTCTTTTTTCCACTGCTTCCAATGTCCTTCTTTAATACATAAGCATTCTCTATGTTTTCCCCTTTATTACATTGTCATTATCCCAATGATTCCTGTGATTACATTGACATTACCTTAAGATCACTCTTTATTACATTGTCATTCTCAAAATGTTTTCTTTCATTACATTGTCATTCTCAAAATGTTTTCTTTCATTACATTGTCATTCTCCCATGATTCCCTTTATCCAATCAAGCTAGCGATAAAGGATACTACAGATACAGTTAAGTCGGCCTCATATCTTGACTTACATCTAGAAATTGACAATGAGGGTCGGTTGAAAACAAAACTTTACGACAAAAGAGATGATTTCAGCTTTCCAATTGTGAACTTTCCATTTCTAAGTAGCAACATCCCAGCAGCACCTGCATACGGGGTATATATACGGGTGTATAATTGATACGATATTCCCGTGCTTGCATTTCCTATCATGATTTTCTTGATAGATGGTTGCTGCTCACAAGAAAGCTATTAAACCAAGAGTTCCAAATGGTGAGTTGAAATCATCCCTTCGTAAATTTTACGGACGCCATCATGAGTTGGTTGACCGTTATGGAATAACCGTATCACAAATGATATCGGATATGTTCCATACGTTGTAACTACAATCCCCTTCCCTTTCCTGAATGTGACCTACCAAATTAGACTATTTACCGGATTTGTTATCACATAAGCAACACGACGGGTGCCGCATGTGGAGCAGGATCTGCTTACCCTTCCGGAGCACCTGAGATCACCCCTAGTTTTTTGGTGGGGTTCGTGTTGTTTATTCTTTAGTTTTCTATGTTGTATCATGTGTGCTGTTGTTTGTTTGTCTTTTTCATTTTTAGCCATGGCGTTGTCAGTTTGTTTTAGATTTACGAGTTTGACTGTCCCTTTGGTATCTTTCGTCCCTCTTTTATTACATTGTCATTCTCCCAATGTTTGACTTTATTACATTGACATTCTCTCAAGATTCCCCTTTATTACAATTGCATTATCCCAATGTTTCCCTTTATTGCATTGTCATTCTCCAAATGTTTCCCTTTATTACATTATCATTATCACAATGTTTCCCTTTATTACATTGTCATTCTCCCAATGTTTGACTTTATTACATTGACATTCCCTCAAGATCCCCCTTTATTATAATTGCATTATCCCAATGTTTCCCTTTATTACATTGTCATTCTTCCAATGTTTTACTTTATTACACTGTTATTCTCCCAATGTTTTACTTTATTACAGTCATTCTCCCAATGTTTTACTTTATTACAGTCATTCTCTCAATATTTTACTTTATTACAGTCATTCTTCCAATGTTTTACTTTATTACACTGTTATTCTCCCAATGTCACCCTTTATTACATTGTCATTCTTCCTATGTTTTAATTTATTACAGTCATTCTTCCAATGTTTTACTTTATTTCAGTCATTCTCCCAATGTTTTACTTTATTACATTGGCATTTTTCCTCAATGTTTTACTTTATTACATTGTCATTCTCCCAATGTTTTAATTTATTACAGTCATTCTCCCAATGTTTTACTTTACTAGCCATTCTCCTAATGTTTAACTTTATTACATTGTCATTTTCCAAATGTTTTAATTTATTACAGTCATTCTCCCAATGTTTTACTTTATTACATTGGCATTCTCCCAATGTCTCCCTTATTACATTGGCATTTTCCTAATGTCTCCCTTATTACATGTCATTCTCCCAATGTTTTACTTTATTACATTGTCATTCTCTTAAAGGGGCACTAGCTGATAAATTCATGTACACCGACTTTAATCAAATTCTCATATTTGATTTATAACAATGTAAAACATTTATCCAAAGTCTTTAAAGTCTTAATTAAACAATGAAACGGGCATGAAAATACACAGCTTCGTTTTGTGTGTATTTAAGTCTAGACCAGGGTTTCCGCTGGCGGTCGCCATTTTCGCAATTTGCGAAAAAATAATAATTGTGGCGATAAAAATTCGTCATTTGCGAAAGAATCTGGCGAAAGAAATATATAGAACGATTTATTTTCCTCCATCTTGTTTATTTACTTTTTTCGAGTTTCTCGGACTTTACCCGATCAGACAATACTCGGAATTCACCTTGACCTCATTAAGATTTGGACAGGAAATCAATAATCAGCTGATTGCATTTTTATAGCTATCGACAACAAAGGACTAATTAATAAAGGTGTTGATTGAATTGTTTGACAAAATGATATGGTTAAATGGCTTCCGCTAAATGTCACATACAGAATTTATTTACGACTTTGCGACGCACGTGTTTGAAGCAAACTTTTGACGTCTCCTCTCCTTTTAAAGATAGTTTAGAAAAGAAAGCTGTTGTTGTGACGAAAAATTATCAAAAGCAAGAAAAATCTCCAATTCAAAACTTTAATTATCCTTTGACTTTAATATAGGTAATTGATTAGGGATACTACTTTAAAGTCGTTTGAGTGACACGTGTGTTTCAAGCATAGTTTTAGTCTCAACTTTTTCATTTACGATGGTCAAGAAAAGAAAACTGTCGTTTTGAAGAAATATATCCAAAAGGTTGGGAACAACCCTTCAAATGAGAGTAGCCCTTCAATGTTATGACTACACATGAAATGAGGGATCAAAATATCATGTGATAAAAGCTTTTGTTTTGTTGTAAAAACCACTTCTTATTACAAAAGGGCACATCAATATTTTTCTTTTAAAGAAACTTTCCCTACGAACTATACTGGTATTATATAATCAAAACATGTCCGTTAATTTTGTTGTATTCCAGGACTTATATCGTCTTTATTATTAAAAGTATAGTGGCCCCTCATTTAGAAAAGTTGTTTAAAATACAATGAATATTTTCCCCTTTTATGTTAAAAACAAAATATATTGTTTTAAAGTAAATGTTTAGTGTTTATTCATTAAATGTAGACTCTAAAATAAGTTTGACAGAATAATCATAGACACAATGGGGCAAAATCACCTTATTTAAGGGAAAAGGAGGGGGGGGGGGGGGGGGGGGGGGGGGGGGTAAGAAAAAAAGGTAAATTTTAAACGAAAAATATAGTTATGTTACTTGGCGAAAAAAATAATAAAGTGGCGAAAAATATATTGTTTTGGCGAAAGAGGTGGCGAAAAAAAAAATTGACCCAGGGGAAACCCTGGTCTAGACGCCATCTTATTAACTATTGACTTGACCTTTAAAGTCATCCTATGACCATATAAGCGATGTAAACATAAATATAGATATAAAAAAGATTAAGCAAACTCATGCTGTTGCATTTTTCTAGGTTTATTCAATTTCATATTAAAGATGAAAAATACATGTTTACCATCACATTTTTACCTGTATAAGAACGATTAATTGTGGATCAAATCAGGCAATCAAGCAATGTACCTTTGTTTCACTTTCAATGTTGACTTTCTTTTCCTTTAAAAAAACTTTACATATACAATTCATGTGTTATCTATCTTAAGCTAAGAGGTTAAATTGAAGTTCACATGAATACAGATTCAATGAGGTCGAATAATTCACTTGCAAGTGATTAATTCATAATCAATGTTTTTAGCTTATTTTGACAAAATTGAACCATACTGGCTCCCTTTATTACATTTTCATTCTCCCAATGTCTCTCTTTATTACATTGTCAGTTTCCCTTATTACAATGTCATTCTCCCAATGTTTTACTTTATTACAGAGATTCACCTAATGTTTAACTTTATTACATTGTCATTCTCCCAATGTTTGAATTTATTACATTGTCATTCTCCCAATGTTTGAATTTATTACAGTCATTCACCTAATTTTTAACTTTAATACACTGTCATTCTCCCAATGTTTTACTTTATTACAGTCATTCACCTAATGTTTAACTTTATTACACTGTCATTCTCCTAATGTTTTACTTTATTACAGTCATTCACCTAATGTTTAACTTTATTACAATGTCATTCTCCCAATGTTTTACTTTATTACAGTCATTCACCTAATGTTTAACTTTATTACACTGTCATTCTCCCAATGTTTTACTTTATTACAGTCATTCACCTAATGTTTAACATTATTACAATGTCATTCTCTCAATGTTTTACTTTATTACAGTCATTCACCTAATGTTTAACTTTATTACAATGTCATTCTCCCAATGTTTTACTTTATTAGTCATTCACCTAATGTTTAACTTTATTACAATGTCATTCTCCCAATGTTTTACTTTATTAGTCATTCACCTAATGTTTAACTTTATTACAATGTCATTCTCCCAATGTTTAACTTTATTACAATGTCATTCTCCCAATGTTTTACTTTATTAGTCATTCACCTAATGTTTAACTTTATTACAGTCATTCTCCCAATGTTTTACTTTATTACAGTCATTCTCCCAATGTTTAACTTTATTACAATGTCATTCTCCCAATGTTTTACTTTATTACAGTCATTCACCAAATGTTTAACTTTATTACACTGTCATTCTCCCAATGTTTTACTTTATTACGGTCATTCACCTAATGTTTAACTTTATTACAATGTCATTCTCCCAATGTTTAACTTTATTACAATGTCATTCACCTAATGTTTAACTTTATTACAATGTCATTCTCCCAATGTTTTACTTTATTAGTCATTCACCTAATGTTTAACTTTATTACAATGTCATTCTCCAAATGTTTTACTTTATTAGTCATTCACCTAATGTTTAACTTTATTACAATGTCATTCTCCAAATGTTTTACTTTATTACAGTCATTCAACTAATGTTTGAATTTATTACATTGTCATTTTCCCCTTGTATCCTTTCATATCATGGACATTCTACCTATATTCCCTTAATTATATAGACATTCTACCCATGCCACTTTATTTAACAATGAAATTTTCCCTGCATCTTTATAACATTGTAATTCTTCACACGCAACTTTTTTTAACAATGACACTCTCTCCTTACAACATTAATTAAAATATGGTTTACTTTTTCAAATATTGAATTGGATGGAGAGTTGTCTCATTGGCACTCATACAACATCTTTTTTATTATATATATTATAAGTACCTTCAGCTGTCCAGTGTGTATTGGTGTCACATTCTAAATACTGCATAATGTTAGGAATGTCTTTCATAAAGACTCTTTCAAACTGGTCTGGTGAAGGGGTAAATGACTCCATGTCACTTTCATTAATCTCTGAATATTCACGATGGTACTCTGAAATGGAAAAATAATCTCTGAATATTCATGATGGTATTCTGTAATGAAATATATTGTTCATTAATCTCTGAATATTCATGATGGTACTCTGAAATGGAATATATGGTTCATTAATATCTGAATATTGATGATGGTACTCTCAAATGGAATATATTATTTATTAATATCTGAATATTCATGATGGTATTATATAATGGAATATATTGTTCATTAATCTCTGAAAATTCAGGATGGTATTCTGTAATGGAATATATTGTTCAATAAACTCTGAATATTCATGATGGTATTCTGTAATGGAATATATTGTTCATCAATCTGTGAATATTCATGATGGTATTCTGTAATGGAATATATTGTTCATCAATCTCTGAATATTCATGATGGTATTATGTAATGGAATATATATTGTTCATTAATCTCTGAATATTCACGATGATTTTCTGTAATCAAATATATTGTTCATCAATCTCTGAATATTCACGATGGTACTCTGTAATGGAATAATTATTTTCTGAATATTCATGATAGTACTCTGTAATGGAATATATTGTTCAATAATTTAATTTTGGATGTAACCTGTCTTCTGATTGGCTGACGTTATTTTGTTATCAGCCCCTAGACATAATTTAGTCATGTGACTGTGACGTCATCAACATTTTTTTCATGGTTTTCTACGGTTTAAAAAGAAATGACTGTACTATTTTTTCTGTCTATTCAAAATAACATAAAAAATGTGGTACACACTGTTAAATAACCTGCTACGCGGGTTATTCAGTGTGCACCACATTTTTTATGTTATTTCTTCATAGACAGAAACCAGATGCAGGGCGCAGCTTTATACGACCCCAGAGGTTGAACCCTGAACGGTTGGGGCAAGTATGGACACAATATTCAACTCTAAATTTGGATTGTGATTAAATAGTTGACACAGCATAGGTTTCTGACATTGAATGAATGTGGTCTAATGAACTTAAATTTTTTTTTTGCCTTTGAGCAATTCACTGTGCTGTTGAATATTAATCCTCTCAAAAAAATGTTTGAAGAAATTTTCTTTTTATTTATGAAATCTGAAATGAAAAAATTGAACCCCCCCCCCCCCCCTCCAATTTTTTTTTGTTCACATCCCCCTTTCCCTTATTCCAATACTGTGCAATTGAAAATACTTGCTATTGCACAATACTGTGCAATTGAAGATTTCTTGCTATTGCGCAATACTGTGCAATTGAAAATTTCTTGCTAATGCACAATACTGTGCAATTGAAGATTTCTTGCTATTGCTGAATACTGTGCAATTGAAAATTTCTTGCTATTGCACAATACTAAATATAATAATTTTGGATCCTGATTTGGACTTTAATGTAGACCAATTTGAAAATGGGACCAAAAATTAAGAATCTACATACACAATTAGATTCGGCATATCAAAGAACCCCAATTATTCAATTTTTTATGAAATCAAACAAAGTTTAATTTTGGACCCTTTGGCCCCTTAAACTGTTGGGACCAAAACTCCAAAAATCAATCCCAACCTTCGTTTTATTGTCATAAACCTTGTGTTTATATTTCATAGACTTCTATTTACTTAAACTAAAGTTATGGTGTGAAAACCAAGAAAAATGCTTATTTGGGCCCCTTTTTGGCCCCCAATTCCTAAACTGTTGGGACCTCAACTCCCAAAATCTATCCCAACCTTCTTTTTGTGTTCATAAACCTTGTGTTTAAATTTCATTGATTTCTATTTACTTATACTAAAGTTATTGTGCGAAAACCAAGATTAATGCTTATTTGGGCCCTTTTTTGGCCCCTAATTCCTAAACGTTTGAAACACAAACTCCCAAAATCAATCCCAACCTTCTTTTGTTGTCATAAACCTTGTGTCAAAATTTCATAGATTTCTATTTACGTAAACTAAAGTTATAGTGCGAAAATCAAGAAAATGCTTATTTGGGCCCTTTTTGGCCCCTAATTCCTAAACTGTTGGGACCAAAACTCCCAAAATCATTCCTAACCTTCCTTTTGTGGTCATAAACCTTGTGTTAAAATTTCATAGATTTCTATTTACTTTTACTAAAGTTATAGTGCGAAAACCAAAAGTCTTCGGACGACGACGACGCAGACAACAACGCCAACGTGATACCAATATACAACCAAAAATTGAATAATGGAATATATTGTTCAATAAACTCTGAATATTCCTCAGGGCTCACGCTACCAGGCGACTTGGGCGAAGAAGTCGCCCTCCCGACCGTCACTTCGCTTTTCCCGACCCCCAAAAGTGAAAACAAGTCGCCTTGTTCTTGACGAAAGTTGCTTTCAGTCGCTTCCGTCATTGGACATTTTCAATTTTTACCAAGTTGATGAAACATCAATTTTTTACTGATAATTAAAGAAATTCAGACATAAACTATTCATTATCTTTAGAAAAGTGGTTGAAGCATTGTCTTCGCAGTGTGCATCAGGTTATTTGGAAAAAATACAACTTTTTATCACTTCGTGCATTTTCGCAAGTTCCGGTGCTTGTTACTCGAAAACGTATATCAACCTAAATTTCGGCGGCAAAATAAGTTTGATACTTCATTTAAACGTGATAAAAGTTGCCTCCAGTAAATGTTTAATCCATTTATGGCATTAAAACCGTCATGTTCCTTTCCAAATAACTTGTCAAACATCGTTTATTTTTGTAAATTTTCTTGCATTCGTCCGCCATTGACCGATTTCTAAACTACGGATCTGAACCGGACCAGCTATGACCGAAATCCGTACTTTTACAATAATTACTACGGACGCACGGATGGAACAGCTGACAGAAGAATATTGATCCCAAAGGGAAAAATTACGCATCCCACACGCATTAAGAGACTTTTGGTTACATCTAATTGATTGGTGTATATAATTCCCTATATTTTTTATGAATGTTTCAAACTATTGATTAAAGTTGCTTAACTCTAAGACTATTATACTAATAAAAATATATTATGGCCCAGCTTAATAACTTTTATATTTTTTTTATGAGAAACACTGAATTTCATACACAAGATAATTTTTAATTAAATTGTAATTGATATAATTTCTTTACATTTTTTAAAATAATTTTTTTTTTTAGTGCTAGATATTTAGTTGGTAGTGTCTCACAAGAACCTTAGTAAAACTTTTAAAAACAACTTTTAATTTCAAATGTTACTTTAATTGTAATTTTTTACTCATATGAATTGAACAACATAAAAAGAACATTATTTACATATGGCCCTTTATACTATTGTAAAATCCAAACATTGTAGCGCACCCGCGCGAATGAGCACTTCTCTTTCAAATCTCACCACTTCTCCCTATCAGTTTCAAAAAGAGAAGTCACTTCTCCCTATAATTCTGAAGTAGTGTGAGCCCTGTTCACGATGGTATTCTGTAATAAAATATATTGTAAACCATAAACATACTTTATGTATATTGGGTTCATAGTTAAGAATCTCAGAATATTCATGATGGTATTCTGTAATGAAATTAATGTTTCACAAGCCAGTAACAGGACAGAATTCCTACCAAAGGTTCCAAAAACATAAATGGTAAAGATAATTGATGCAATAACATCTAAATTAACAGTAGTAAAACTAAGCATACCATGGTCCACATAACCAGAATGTACATTTCTCAGATCTCGTAGAATTATATTAGTTTCTATTCTATCCTCTGCTTTTGCCCAACATTTTGCCATAATGTCTGTGACAGTTCTTTTAATCTTTACGTTTCTATCAGTGTTACTGGTACTACTGTATCCTGTGCTATAAATATGTTCTTCCGGATCTAACACACTACTGGTTCTCTGCCCATTATTGACCTTTGAGTAATCTGGTAGTTTAGCCTCACTTTCATTCTCCTCACAATCGTTAGTCCTGACTTCATTGGAATCTCTGTTATAAATAACTTCTGATGGGTTCGTACATTTTGTATTTCCATTATAACTGGAGTTATCAGATGAATTTGTTGCTCTACTCCTTCCCTCGTCTCCTTTGGTGATCAAGTCTTCAGGAAAATCAATAGTTTTACCACTTAGGTAAAATTCTTGAATCTGAAAATTGAAAGAAGTCATTTAATTGAAGAAGTGATCAGCCATAAACATGTTTAACCCTTCCAATTTCTGTATGTGCATGCATGTCTCAAGGCAGAAAGTTGTTGATCAACTTGATGCAATCTTTCATAAATTTAATGATGTTACAATCAGGTGTTCCAGAAGTTCAACCAGATCTTGTCAGTGGCGGATCTAAACATTTTCATAAGTGGGGGCCCACTGGCTGCCTAAGAGGGGGCCCGCTCCCGTCACTCTTCAGTGATTCCCTATATAATCAATCAAATTTTTTCTCAAAAGGGGGGCCGGAGCCCCTTGCCCCCCCCCCTAAATCCGCCTCTGCTTGTTCCTTATAATGTGACAGCTTTATTTTTTGCAATAATACTACTGTGAATTCAGTCATTTTCGTGGGTACTTATTTTCGTGGTTTGAGGAAAACTTACTTATTCATGGCCATTTAATTTCTTAGTTTTAGCACGTCTGCATACATTCTTGTAGAAAACTCGTAATTTGTTGAACATATTTTTCATTGTTCTCCTTTAATCATGAAATCTATGAAAATTGGTATCCCAATGAATAATAATGAATCCACAGTATATATATATTCCTTTTATTAAATTGATGGAATTCCATTGTCTGTTTTCCTTTAATGTGCTTACCTTATCACTATCAAGATCGAAGTCTTTGAGGGGCTGTACTTCCAATGGACTTCTTCCTAACGTAGCACATTCCCATAAAGTTGTACTGAAGGCATAAACATCACTACTAATTGTCATCTTTGACATGTCTTTAAATAACTCTGGTGCAACCCATGGAAGTCTGCAAATACATAAACAACGTGAAATTTTGGCTAAAATATTAATTATAAATAAGGAGGTTTGGTATGAGTGTAAATGAGACAACTATCTGTCCAAATCATAATATATAAAAACGTTAACAATTAAAAAGGACAAAATACGGCCTTCAACACAAAGCATTGGCTAATAGGTAATTATCCAAGCTAAAAAGGACCCCAAAATGACTTCTGTAAAATTATTCAAACAAGAAAATCAACGGTGTAATATATATAATAAACGAGAAATAAGAAACCAGAACTATTTGTGTTTTTGTTGCACAGTGTAAAGTGAGCATTCAAGTTTTTTTTGTCATTTTATTGTTTTTCTACTTGTATACTACAACATATTGCTCCTTTGATATACAATCTCCATCTTTTTTTTTATCTATCATATTTATTATTACAACATGTACCAAGCAGATGGATTCGCATGAACTATTAGCCACTGGACACTGAGCAGCAAAGTCTTGCATTTTGACATGAGGTTTTTTTCGATTTAGTTATTCATTGATAGAAGTTCAGATATCAAACCTTTTTGTATTGATTACATGACCAATCGGCAGCTTGTTATAAATATTTAACATTCCACTATCAGCCAGCTTGATGAAGATATCTCCTGCATCATATTTAAACACCATCACATTCTTACAACAGATACTGCCATGATGCAAGTTCTTCTCATCCTAAAAATATATTACAACATATATGAGGGGGGATAGGAGGGGTCTTGATCCCGAAATCCCGGACTTGAAAAAACAAAATCCCAAGGTCCCGAATTTAAAGAAAGCAAATCCCGACATCCCGAAATCCGAAAAAAAGGATTCCCGGATCCCGAAAGGGTCAATCCCGAAATCCCGAGCTTAAAAACACCCGATCCCGGAGTCCCGATAAAGGTCCTATTCCCCCTCATATATCATGTATATTCAAAAGATACAACTACAACTTGAGCATTGCAATTAATTATTTGATGTAAATTCAAATAATTGTCCTTTAAATTGTCAACTTTTGATTGGTCTGTAGGAGAGGGTGACATTCAAAAACAAATTGTCTCCCACTCAGCCATAGCATAGAATAAATTGTCTCCCTCATATTAGCCAATTAAAATCTGGCATTTTAAAGTGAAGTATAATAATATTATTTATTCCTGTCGAAATAATATTCCAGAATACTTTTTCTATTTGGAACTTATATCATGGAAGAATTTCTATTTCGTGACAGTACTATCAAGATAATCATGTTCTCAAAATCAAAATACAAGATTCTGATCATTTTGTAAAAAAGGAATTTGCATTGTAGTTGACAAGAATTTACTTGACTACGACTTGAAATACAATAAACGAGGAAAATAAGAATAATATCCTTGTTGATCATCACAGTAATAACATTTTTATATGAAAGAACTGAGAATTGAAATTTCTCTATATGTAAATTTAAATGGTTATAATAACAAGGGAGACTATTTCACAAAAGGGGAGATAATCTAAAAACAGATACTGTAAATTCAGAAATTATTGCAAGGTTTTTATTATTGCGAAAAAATGGCACAGAGTTGTAAACGCAATAATTAAAACTCACATTTTGAAATATTTTATATGAATTAAAACAGGATTTTTCTCAAAATTGTAAAAATAAAAATCGCATTTAAGTCTAAAATGACAAAATCGCAATAATAAATGCACGCAATCATTTCTGAATTTACAGTATTCTAATATAGAAATAATAAAAGAGAGAAGATGTGGTATTATTGCCAATAAGACAACTCTCCACAAGAGACCAAATGACACAGAAATTGTAGGTCACTGTATGTAAAAAAAATCAATTATCTCTTATATGTATACACATCAACAGTGTTCGAAAATAACAAAAATAAACATTGGCAAAAATCAAGTATGAAGAGTTAAACATGAGAAAAGTTTCAACAAAAATCAATAAAGTTATTTGGAATTTTAGAATTAAAACATTCGTAAAAAACAAAAATAAAACATTTCTGCCAGAACATTAATGTCCAGTATTTTAATTAATGACCCAAACTAAATTACTCATAATGTCTTTAAAATTAACATATATCATGTAAAAGAGGATGGATAAATAATTTCTAATAATTCCAAACTAAAAATTGACTTGAAATGTAAATCCATTGTGACCTACCATGTAAAGTAAAGCCTCAGCCAGCTGTATTGCTATGTAGATAAAATGTTGCAATGTAAACGGCTTTCTCATGTCAAAGAATTTTGCCAGGGACCCATACTGTGCATACTCCTCAATAACTTGTGATGGCGATGTCAAACAAAGACCTTGGATACCAACAAAAAATCTGTTATCTTCAAATCCTAGCTGTCGGCAAATTCCCATTTGTAGTGACTGGAAAAAAAGAATATTGTATATAAGGCAAATAAACAGCGAATGTGTCCACAGGACACAAATGATGCCATCATTTTAATAAATCATAATAAATAAAGAGTCATAACTCAAGAACTATAAAAGTGAGGATATCCTGTATTATGGTCCTTCCCTACACCTATATCACCCTGCTCTGTCGCTCAGTAATTCTTGTATCAAGACTTCAAATTGAGACCGGGCTTTATCAGCAATGTCACAATGTGAGAGGATAAGTTATGAGCAACGTCACAATGCGAGAGGAGACGTTATCAAGCTTGCTCCCTCGTCACGCATAAAACTGTCTTAGAGAGAAAGAAAAGACCAGTAATAGAATGATAAAAAAGATAATCGGTTTTCTTCATATAGATATCGTAAAATATCAGCTGCTGGACACAATGTGAAACTTTTCAGCTTGTTCGCTGCGTTCACCCGCCAAAAAGGTTCACATTGTGGCTCCCAGCTGATATTATACAATATCAGACCTGCCAACTTTTGAAAATCTCCATGGGGGATTTAGTACGCGACCAGATTTTTAAGGGACAATTTTTGCAGCGTTTCTGTGTACACTGTTTTTTAAATCTTAAAATAGTCTCAGGTCTCTTCTTTTTCTTTTAGTATACTAATGCTGATCTTATAAGCCTTGATTTCTTTTATTTGCATGATTCTAGTACTTATTTTAAAATTGACAAAATAACTGAAGAATACAGAAAAATGGCATTAAAAAATAAAGGATATTAAGTGAAAAAAAACCTTTTCCCCTATCAAAGACCTTCTTATCTTTGGACCATGACTCAAAAGGCCTTAACCTATACATGCTATATGTCCTAAAGTTAGAAGGGTAAATACAGATTTTGATTAAGTCAATCAGTATTAATGAGAAAATGGAAAGTTATCGTTCTTTGAGTTCGGAGGTGCTCTTACTGGCGGATGTTTATTCACAATAGAAGAATACAAAATGGCCTCGATTTTAAATCAACAGACACATGTCTGATTTCAAGATAAGGCCTAAAATAAAATTTCATTTGTTTGGCATTGCCGCCCGACCCACTGAAAAACTTGCCGCCCAAATAATTTTATTTGCGTTTCAGAAATTTATTTTTTTTTATTTAAAAAAAATTAAAATTGTGCCGGAATTTGATCGTATCCGCCGAGTTTGTTCCTGGTTTTACTTATTTCAAATCACGATCTTAAAAACGCTTGTCTTACACTGTATTGGGAGCAAACATTTAAATGACATGGAATAGAAAAAGTCTGCC
Source organism: Mytilus edulis (assembly GCF_963676685.1). NCBI lineage: Eukaryota > Metazoa > Mollusca > Bivalvia > Mytilida > Mytilidae > Mytilus > Mytilus edulis. The sequence continues at coordinate 29,310,044 of NC_092357.1, read as the reverse complement.
AAAAGTAATGTCAAAGAGGCCGGCAGGGGAAAGCATCTCCCTATGCTGCAATGCATTGGTTAAGGGAGATGGAATGTATCAAAAATCAAATTTTCAGCTATTCTTTGAAAAAACGTTCTAAGAGACCTTGTAGAGGACTCAAATTTTATCTTTTGTAAAGCAGAAACAGATGATTTCTGCTTGACTTTGTCGCTTCATGAGATAGAAGTTTTTCACCGGGACATCACAGAACAAATATGCGTGGCTCTTACATTTGTTGAACTTATTAAATATTTGAAAGGAGTAGGTCCGGTAAGGACCGATTTTGGCCTCAAATTTCAGGTTCATCTGACGAAGAGATTTTGACCTGTTTTTACACTTAAGTGTCTATTTCATTTGATTCAGTTAGTTTTTGTGAAAGATTTTAACTGATTTAGTCATTAAAAACGATCCGATTCAAGCTCAAAATGAAAAATCTACCAAATTTGTTAAAAAATGTCACTTTTCAGATGGTTTTTGTCAAAAATGAAAGTGGCCGCATCCGTGTTCATCCTAAACCTTTACATATGTTATGTATTATCATAAAATACAACTCTCATTCCAATATTAAGGATGAACACGAATGTGGCCACTTTCGTTTTAAGCAAAAACCGTCTAAAATTTAACTAAAATGATAGAATTGTGAAGATTTCAGCAATTTAGCATGACTTAGTGGTGCTAGTACTCGATATATGTGCATTGTATTGTCAAAAACAGCCCATATTTATGTAGTAGAAGCATTCTACTGTCCAATAAATAACTAAAAGTTTACATTTTAACAATTTGGTAAAACTGCTATATTTTGGGGCCAAAAAGGGGTCTTACCGGACCTTCTCCTTTATCATTGACAAATTTTCATTGAACCAGAGAACAAAGTATCTACTATAGCCAGAACCACAATGATGCATTCAAGATAATTATGGCTGTAAGCACCAAAGCTTAAAGACCAAAATGGTCCCAGATTTACAGGTTTATAGTAGTTTTGTACCAGTAGATGCTAGCCTGGTACAAAACATACATATTTTAAAGACGAGCATCTTGTGTCAATTGAAGAACTTCCCCCTTTTCTTGCCTTTCTTCTTAACATGAATAAGATATTAATTCTTAAAACATAAAAGATACTGACAGAAACATATTTATAAATGTATCTAGTGTACTAGTGATGAATAAAATCCCCTCCTTTTCCACAATTCTAAGGGCTCATTAATTTATCTGTATTCATGTAATGCATGTCCAGATTTCTGTTAATCAAACAAGCATTACAACCCATAATTTATTTATCTGCAAAAATTGTCTGTCCTGCTGCATATTTCCATTTTGAATTTATCATACGTTTTAAACCTAGCCCTGAAAAACCTTGCACTTGGATAATATTAGTATAAACACCATGTCTATTTGTGCCATCCTTCCAAATTTTTAATATTTTGCTATCCTAATTTGGTACAGATCCTTTATCCTCAAAACTTATCAGGGGCAGTAGGCATGTTTGTATGGTAGTTCGTCACACCTTACATGTATGATTACTTAAGCCTCTAGGTATTGGCTTGAGCCCTATTTGGGCAGTTGCAAAATTAAGGTTTGATTTTCATGTCATATATGATAAGGTTAGTCAGTTTCCTTCCGCAGGTTGGCGTTTTCCTTCAAGTACTACGGTTTAGTACGCCACTAAAACTGACTGCCATGAAATTACCCATATGGTGTAGAAAGTGATGTTTATAAAACCAAAGCAAACAATCAAAGTTTTAAATCTTTGTCCATTTGTACAAGGAGCCGTAGTGGTTGAGCCATTTAACTTATGGTAATTTTACCAAACTGTGACCACAACTTCAAGATGTGACATCAGGCCTCTGTTCAATGGGCAGTCCCACAATAAAAGTTCAATTTTCATGTCATACATTTTATATGGTTAATTTGTCAGTTTCCTGTCTCAGTTCTGTGTTTTTTTCTGGGTACTTTGGTTAACTCTGCCAATAAAACTGACTGTCTTACATGAAATTATCCATATGATGTAGAATGTGACATTGACGGTTGACCCCTTTCAAAGAAACCACCAGCATGTACACACAACAATGCTGCAATGCTTTAGACAACATTGATCTAGAGACTTCATGATTTACATGTATAAGGCTTTAAATGTAAAAAAAAAAAATCCCTACCTACCTACCCACCTGCTGATAGTTTGGGTCGGCAATGCCAAACAAACAATTTTTTAAGGGTGGCCTAAACAATGTTTTTTTTAAGAGTTCATTACAGTTCTCATCTTTAAGTTAACTACAGTTTCGTTATGGAACTATGATAAAATTGCAAATTGTGCTATATGATAATTTGATTAAAAATGAAAGGCCAAGTGACCGAATTTCTGTTTACAAATAATAATATTAATTAAGAATCAATTAACTTTGAGGATTGTTATGACCCATCAGGTAATCCGATTTAACCTGCAACAACTAATCATGACACCTGTTGTGACCGTTGATAAGAGTAGGATTGTAAACTTGTCATAATATGTCCCCAAGTAAAGATTTTTTTTAATTTATCAGAAAAAAATCAAAACCGGAAACCAAATAATTTTTTCAGGTATATTTTGTGAAAATCAGGATTTTGACTTGTTTTAAGATCCCGATATCAGGATTTGGGTTGAGGGATGAAAATCAGGATGATACCACGAAAATAGGGATAGTTGGCAGGTCTGCGATATCAATGCGTAGAAAACCCTATAATCTATACATAATTGCCCAGTTGCATTATTCTCAATAATAAATACCTAGCAATAATTTCTGAATTTACAATATTTCTTTATCAATATGATTATGAAGTGGGAAATCATACAATACCTCATAACAAAGTAACTCCTGATTCCTTTCTTTGGGTCGGTAATCATGGTGATGTCTGATCTGTTTTACAGCTATAAACTTGTCACTTCCTCTCACACGACCTTTGTACACCTCAGTAAAGTAACCATTGCCTACAAAAAGAAACAGGCCATTAGGATTACTTCTGACCTTACCTACCAACACACTTCAGCAAAATGACCATTGCCTAAAACAAACAGGCAATCTAAGGAGTACTTTTTACTTAACCTACCATTTCACTTCTGTAAAATAACCATTGCCTAAAACAAACAGGCAATCAGGATTACATCTGACCTTACATAATATAGCTACCATTACATTTCACGTAAAATAACCATAGCCTTAAACTAACAGGCAATTAAAATTTGCTATGACTACCTATCAACACATCAGTTCTAAAAGTGTGATTACCTCTTTTTCCTTTAAAACATTTTTAAACTCTCCCTTTTCACCCTGTCACCTGTTAGGTAGGATTCAATCTTTTACAAAATAATCCCCATATTTTCACCCCCTTTTGTCCTCAATGCTCTTCAAATTCCTTTTTATTATGCCTTTTTGCCTTTTTTTTATTCAAGTGTCATTGATGATTCTTTTGCAGACGAAAAGTGTCTGAAGCATATACAAATTTACAATCCTGGTATCTATGATGAATTTATTTTATCATTTGAGCCATTAAAAGATGTCTTATCTATCATGATAATGTAGGGTTATTGCATGAATATTGGTGAATATTGTCCAGAGTAGAATTTTATATTGCAAAAGCTTGCAAGTGCAATATATGTTCTACAAGGGACAATTACTGCAGAACTAAATTTTCACCAAACCTTACAAATGCTGCCAAACTGAATATTTCACGGACCAAAACATGAATTTCAGCAGTACCTAATTTTTCGTCTGTCATGATGTCCCCCTGCATGTAGATTAATGGCTGCTTTTTCTTTGCAATAACACCGGAATCTTCGTCTTCTGTATTTGGAGTATCTGATGGGTTAACAAACAAATTCTTAAGAACTTCACAACATTCTGAAAAAAAAATTAACACAGTTTTCATAATTCAGTTATCAGTCAGTAGTTGGTTTCATGAAAAAACTTACGATTAAGATGGATCGTAAGTCATGAACAATTAAGTAAACTTACGATTAAGATTGATCGTAAGTTATGAACAATGCAGTAAACTTACAATAAATCTTAGTCATTAGTATTTTTGTGTAAGGGTTATTCCAGAAAAAAATGTATGGGGGGGTTGGAAGGCACATTGTTTTAATAATACATGGGTGATGGGTATCAGAGCAACTTTTCACACTTTAATGCACTATAATTCTCAATAACATTTGTCTGGGTGGCGGGTGCTGACAAAAACTGCCTTCCAACCCCCCCCTCCCATACATTTTTTTCTGGAATAGCCCTAACTAAAAATACTTATGTGTTAAATAAGTCATTTCAGTATAGTGTAAGCGCTGTTTTGAAAATAAGTTTCATGGTTAGATTTAACAAATTAAATGTTCTATATAATGTAAATTTTCAATGTTCAAACTTTAGTTTCAATTTTCTTGGTTACACAGTTTTTCCATTGTGTTCTTTTTGTGATTTTGCGAAAAGAACACTTATACAGTAGACTCCCCTTTGCTATAATAATGAATTATTCCTACCATTCTTTGGTTTGACTATTAAAGGATTCTTGGCTAGAAAATCACTCTCTGATAAAAGCCTTGAACAGTTCCACGTGTCATGTTGTACAAACCCCTCTAACCCGCTTTGCTATAATAATGAATTATTCCTACCGTTCTTTGGTCTGACTAATATAGGAGTCTTGGCCAGAACACCACTCTCTGATAAAGCCTTGAACAGTTCCCTTGTTATGTTATATAAACCCCTCAAACCCCCCACCCCTCCCCCTTGCTATAATGAATTATTCCTACCGTTCTTTGGTCTGACTTATATAGGAGTCTTGGCCAGAACACCACTCTCTGATAAAGCCTTGAACAGTTCCCTTGTTATGTTATATAAAGTTTTTATAAACCCCTCAAACCCCCCACCCCTCCCCCTTGCTATAATGAATTATTCCTACCGTTCTTTGGTCTGACTATTATAGGATTCTTGGCCAGAATACCACTCTCTGATAAAGCCTTGAACAGTTCCCTTGTTATGTTATATAAAGCCCTCAAACCCCCCAACCCTCCCCCTTGCTATAATGAATTATTCCTACCGTTCTTTGGTCTGACTATTATAGGATTCTTGGCCAGAACACCACTCTCTGATAAAGCCTTGAACAGTTCCCTTGTTATGTTATATAAACCCCTCAAACCCCCCACCCCTCCCCCTTGCTATAATGAATTATTCCTACCGTTCTTTGGTCTGACTTTTATAGGATTCTTGGCCAGAACACCACTCTCTGATAAAGCCTTGAACAGTTCCACGTGTCATGTTGTACAAACCCCTCAAACTAGCTTTGCTATAATAAAGAATTATTCCTACCGTTCTTTGGTCTGACTATTATAGGATTCTTGGCCAGAACACCACTCTCTGATAAAGCCTTGAACAGTTACCTTGTTATGTTATATAAACCCCTCAAACCCCCACCCCTCCCCTTGCTATAATGAATTATTCCTACCATTCGTTGGTTTGACTATTATAGGATTCTTGGCCAGAAAATCATTCTCTGATAAAGCCTTGAACAGTTCCACGTGTCATGTTGTACAAACCCCTCAAACCCGCTTTGCTATAATAATGAATTATTCCTACCGATCTTAGGTCTGACTAATATAGGAGTCTTGGCCAGAATACCACTCTCTGATAAAGCCTTGAACAGTTCCCTTGTTATGTTATATGAACCCACTCAAACCCCCCACCCCTCCCCTTGCTATAATGAATAGTTCCTACCATTCTTTGTTCTGACTATTATAGAATTCTTGGCCAGAATACCACTCTCTGATAAAGCCTTGAACAGTTCCTGTGTGGTGTTATATGAAACCCCTCAAACCTCCCACCCCTCCCCCTTGCTATAATGAATTATTCCTATCGTTCTTTGGTCTGACTATTATAGGATTCTTGGCCAGAACACCACTCTCTGATAAAGCCTTGAACAGTTCCCTTGTTATGTTATATAAACCCCTCAAACCCCCCACCCCTCCCCCTTGCTATAATGAATTATTCCTACCGTTCTTTGGTCCGACTATTATAGGATTATTGGCCAGAACACCACTCTCTGATAAAGCCTTGAACAGTTCCCTTGTTATGTTATATAAACCCCTCAAACCCCCCACTCCTCCCCCTTGCTATAATGAATTATTCCTACCGTTTTTTGGTCTGACTAATATAGGAGTCTTGACCAGAATACCACTCTCTGATTAAGCCTTGAACAGTTCCACGTGTCATGTTGTACAAACCCCTCAAACCGGCTTTGCTATAATAATGAATTATTCCTACCGTTCTTTGGTCTGACTATTATAGGATTCTTGGCCAGAACACCACTCTCTGATAAAGCCTTGAACAGTTACCTTGTTATGTTATATAAACCCCTCAAACCCCCTTTGCTATAATAATGAATTATTCCTACCGTTCTTTGGTCTGACTATTATAGGAGTCTTGGCTAGAATACCACTCTCTGATAAAGCCTTGAACAGTTCCCTTGTTATGTTATATGAACCCCAAAACCCCCCTTTGCTATAATAATGAATTATTCCTACCGTTCTTTGGTCTGACTATTATAGGAGTCTTGGCTAGAATACCACTCTCTGATAAAGCCTTGAACAGTTCCCGTGTGGTGTTATATGATTGTGATGTATCTCCCTCCAAAAAGAACTTGTCATCCTCTCTTAAGAAATACTTTGTCCTGATTTGTCCTTCGTTTGTGTAGACAATAGCAAACTTGTCCTGTTTATGAATATCTTGTTTCACAATAAAAAATTCATGGTCAGATTTCTTCAGTTTCTCTACTGCAAGCTTTTCACTAAAAAATGAAAAAAGAAATGTTCAATAAAATGTTATTCAAATTTTTCAGGATGTTGGGGGTAATGTGGGTATAAGCTAGGTAAAATCATAAATCAATTGTTCAACAAAATTGAAATTTTCTATAAGCTTGTATGAAGACTTTTACAAAATTATGAAATAAAATACCACTATCAATGAGACATAATTTTCCCCCAATAAAGGATATATTTTTTTTATAATTTCATGATGCTATATTATAAAATTTAAGATTACCTGATAGGTCCATGACATTTCAGGTTGGCAAGTTGTTTGAGTGAATGTGGCGCCACCTGGTCACAGAGTAAATGATGGTAATTGTGTATAACTCTATAGTAACCATCTAAGCCAGAAATGAAGGATTCTGCAGTTTCCACTGTGTCAAAAATCAGCATCTACCAATAAAAAAATGATAAATTGATGACTATTTTAATATGTTGTACATACAATGTACATTGAATACACTTTTTGTTGTGAGTAATGATTTAAATGGAATTATTTTATTTCAGTATATATATTTTTATTTTGTGATTAAGCAAAATTTGGACACAACATGCACAAGCAGTAACAAGCCTATGAAAATGTAACTACGATACAGATCGTTCACCTACAATATATGCCCATGGAATTCATGGTTACCATGGTTACCCTGACAGTCCAGGATTATAAAGTACTGACCAATGACATAGCATTAGTTCACTGGACTCTTTACAGTCCAGAATTATAATGATCTCACCAGAGGTGTACCATTAGTTCTGTGGACACTAACTGTCAGAATTATAATGTACTCACCAGTGGTTACCGTAACTATTAGTTATGTGGACTCTTACAGTCCAGGGTTATAATGTACTCACCAGAGATGTCCCATTAGTTATGTGGATTCTTACAGTCAGAATTATAATGTTCTCACCAGAGGTGTACCATTAGTTCTGTAGACTCTTACTGTCCAGGATTATAATGTACTCACCAGTGGTGTACCATTAGTTCTGTGGATTCTAACAGTCCAGGATTATAATGTTCTCACCAGAGGTGTCCCATTAGTTCTGTGGACTCTTATTCTAGGATTATAAAGTACTCACCAGTGGTGTACCATTAGTTTTGTGGACTCAAGAGTCCAGGATTATAATGTTCTCATTAGTGGTGTCCCATTAGTTCTGTGGACTCTTTACAGTTCAGGATTTTAGTGTACTCACCAGTGGTGTACCATTAGTTCTGTGGACTCTAACAGTCCAGGATTATAATGTACTCACCACAGATTAACCATTAGTTATGTGGACTCTAACAGTCTAGGATTATAATGTTCTCACCAGAGGTGTCCCATTAGTTCTGTGGACTCTTTACAGTCCAGGATTATAATGTACTAACCAGTGGTGTACCATTAGTTCTGTAGACTCTTACTCTAGGATTATAATGTTCTCATCAGTGGTGTCCCATTCGTTCTGTGGACTCTTACAGTCCAGGATTATAGTGTACTCACCAGTGGTGTACAATTAGTTCTGTAGACTCTTCCAGTTCAGGATTATAATGTACTCACCAGTGGTGTACCATTATTTAGGGGGACTTTTACAGTCCATGATTATAGTGTACTCACCAGTGGTTTAACATTAGTTATGTGGACTCTAACAGTCCAGGATTATATTGTACTCACCAGTGGTGTCCCATTAGTTCTGTGGACTCTAACAGTCCAGGATTATAATGTACTCACCACAGATTAACCATTAGTTCTGTAGACTCTTATAGTCCAGGATTATAATGTACTCACCAGTAGTGTTCCATTAGTTCTGTAGAATCTTAGTCTAGGACTATAATGTACTCACCAGTGGTATACCATTAGTTCTGTAGACTCTTACAGTCCATGATTATAATGTACTTACCAGTAGTGTTCCATTAGTTCTGTGGACTCGAAACAGTGTACTCACCAGATGTGTACCATTAGTTCTGTGGACTCAATAGTCCATGATTATAGTGTACTCACCAATGGTGTACCATTCGTTCTGTGGACTCTAACAGTCCATGATTTATTCATGTTGTTATTTCCAGTTTTCTTGTCTGCCATCATATAGTTATCATGATGTATATCAATTGACTGGAGCTCATCAATTGCGCAGAACAAAGATGGGACACTGCGATCTGATTGCTACAAAATTACCAATCAATGTCATGTATAATATTTACAAGTAGCATGTAGGTTCAATACATATTACATTGTAGTCATAATTTACTTTACAAAGGAATATAATTCACATGTTTGATGTTGGTTTCTGTATGTATGTATGTTCTGTGTGTTATATCATATGTTTTTACTAGTTTTGTCATATAGCTGTTTAGTTTACTTGGTGGATAATACTGTGCGAGCTCACTGAATATTAAAAGAAACATTATATAACCAAGATTAAGGAGTAAATTACTTTCAAACTATGTTTCCAATTTGCAACCATAATATTTTTAAGAAAGTCTGTTATTTTCACCTCATGTTATATAACACTTCTTATCAGGTCAAAACAGGAATGCCTTACCTCTCTAATAAAAACACCAAACCCATTTTGCGTATTGACTGTTATTTCCACTTTTCCCTCCATTTCAGCCCTTTTTGAAATATATCTCTCTCTAACGTCCATCATAAGTTCTTGGATATAATGTACCATCAAATCAACCGTAGTCGCAGCACGATTTTCCTTGCTGTATTCTGTTAACGTTGCCTTCATATTTTTTTCCAGTTTATAGTCCTTCCAACAGTTGTTTCGCTCTCTGCTAGGTAACACATGATTCAAGCTGGAATCTACTTCCTTCATCTTACCAAAATAACAACAACAATTTGAGTTTTTTTCATGGTCGATATGATCGAATACATTCTCCGGAGAATCACCATACAGCCTGGACATGATTAGTAAGTCTAACACTGCATTTCCTCTTGCTTTGCTTGATTGTACAAGCTCACCGTAAAAAGTATTCAATCTGTCAGAAACAAAGTCGTTTTTGACTTGGAAGAAGAGATAATGAACCAAGTAATTTACATGATTAGGACATTGGTCTTTGTCATAGCATAAACTCTGTATGATATGGCTTTGTAATTGACTTTTAACAGGCAAAAATCGTATTCGAAGGTATAAATTATTTAGTCCTCTGAATCCATCTTTCATACTGTCACTCAAACTCTTTCTTGGATTGAGCCATGTGCAAGTTTTTCTATCTTGATCGAAACAGGCCAATCCAAATAGATGGATAGCTGCTGGCCCGATAGTCTCGACCGGATATCTGTCCTGAAGAAGTTTGTAACACAGATCTTGTACAGGAAGTGAGAAATCCTCTGTTGGTACATTGTAGTTATCGGTTTTTATTCCGTGTAGTTTTATGTTAACTGACTGGTACTGGTCATTTCCAATCCCTCTCATGTATATGGCACCAGATTGTCTTAAACTACTATGATGATTCCCCATTGATGTTATTTGATGTTGTTATGGTAACTCAAAAATGTCAAGTGAATTCTGTTCTCTCTCATTCATTTAAAATTTCTACAACAAAAAATCTGGTATTAGTGATCATGAACCTGTTAAAGGTATGACAACACAGCAATTATTCTATTAAGAACTAGTTTCTCTTATTGGATAGCAAGATATCACATGAAATTTGTATTCTTCAGTAAAAAATTTAATCTGTCTTTCAAAAAAACAAAACAAGAATGTGTCCATAGTACATGTAGTACAAGGATGCCCCACTCGCACTATCATTTTCTATATTTAGTGGACCGTGAAATTGGGGTAAAAACTCTAATTTGGCATTTAAATTAGAAAGATCATATCATACATGTCAAAAGGAACATGTATACTAAGTTTCAAGTTGATTGGACTTCAAATTCATCAAAAACTACCTTGACCAAAAACTTTAACCTGAAATTTGCACTATCATTTTCTATGTTCAGTGAATCGTTAAATTGGGGTCAAAATTCTAATTTGGCATTTAAATTAGAAAGATCATATCATAAGGAACATGTATACTAAGTTTCAAGTTGATTGGACTTCAACTTCATCAAAAACAACCTTGACCACAAACTTTAACCTGAAGTGAAACAGACGGAAGAACGGACGGAAGGACAGACATACGGACGAACAAACAGACGCACAGACCAGAAAACATAATGCACCTCTACTATTGTAGGTGAGGCATGAAAACAGACCAACAATCCATCTGTTAAAGAATTTTTCATGGTAATGACCAGTGGGGCATGGTTTCTCTTTTAGTGACAACAATTTTAAATCAAAGTTGTCAGGTTGTTGGAATGTTTATCGTAGGTTTTTGTTAATTATAAAATTATAGAAAACTTTATTTATACGTATTCCTATATCATGTATATATACTGACATGACTGAAATATTGCACTTAAATGAATGGCAGTAACTTATAGTTATCACTATGACTGGTCTTCAGTCTTTCCTAAAGAAATTGTATCATAACTCCAGTGCTTTGAACAATTTGAAATCATGAGAATTTTTCAAAACATGGTAACCATGGTAACTGAATGAAATAAACATAAAATTTTCTACATCTAGGTCATTATTGCTGTCTTAGTCAATACCACTCCTTTGGTAGTCCATATGATAGTGACAAGTTTTTCATTAACTACATGTATAATACATGTATATATATCAAATAAGCCTATTAAGTCCAATGCCTCAGAGGTCCGTGTAACACTTATCAATTCAAAGTTTTAAAAAGTTTTGAAATTTTAGATTTTTGGAATTTTGATCAAAGTTTTAAAATATCAAAATTTCAAATTGTGTAAAAGTTTTGAAATTTTGAAATTTTAACCAAATTATGAAAATATTAAAATTTCAAATATCGTTTTTAAATTTAATAGTTTAGGAATTTGATCAAACTTTTAAAATACTAAACCTTACGTGCAATATTGATTATTTCACTTTTTGAAAGTTTGATTTTTTAAATTTTTGATTAAAATATCAAAAATAGAAAAGGGGCAAAAAGAGGGGTACCTGTAAAATGCGAAACGAAATAAAAGCGGAACGAAACGAAACAATATGAATTGAAAACATACTCAGATACTTAAAAGTTTATGTATGAAATAAAACCACAGACAGACAGTTGTAAGCGGTGAAAAATTGGATGACAAAATAAATATTTCTCAAAAGAAGAGAATTCATTTCAAAACCAGACGTACTGCTCTGACATTGGCCATTTTACTTGCTGATTTTTCTAGCACCCATATTTTAGGAGAAACAGGAGTAACAGTAAAAACTGAACAACTTGCAGTAGGTCAAATAGTATGATTAGGTTGAGCATGTATATATATTTTCTACTGATCTCTAAGCAATAAAAGGCTCAATACACGGTGTATTATCTCTTTTGATTAAAAATTTTTCTGTTTTGCTCTACGACTTCTTACTTTCTGCAATCATGTTGGCTAAAGAATATCATTTCATGTACATTATGAACGATCATCTTTAACGTTTTAATCTGTTCTTTGTAAGTTGTTGGCCCTAAATATTCAGCTTTGAGCGTTCCCTAAGAAGGTCGATCAAGAAAAGCGCTTCGGTCGTAACTTTTAACGTTTTGTTTTCATTTTTATCGGTTGTATGACGATCATAATTATATTGAGTTGTATCAATGATTATAGTTAATATTTTTTTGGTACTTAAAGCTCTGGTTTTGTAAAAGTTGAAACCTTTCATATCATATATAAACGTATGTCATAAACATTATTTTCACGAGCATTCATATTTATGTAATATTTGCCGCTGTACTACATTGCGCCCATCTAGCATTCATATTTATGTAATAGTTGCCACTGTACTACATTAAGCGCCCATCTATCCATTTGTAGGTGTCGGCATTTTGAAAATTGAAAATTCTGTTCAAGTTTATATCAGCGATAAATGGTAATCTTTTGGGGAATCCAATATATAGATAGTCACTTCTTTTTACTTTGATACTACCAAGAGGGGCTTCGATAATGGTACATTAAGATATTCTGATCCCCAATTTGATAAAAAATTAAATTCCGCTGTGCCAGCAGAGGACAAAAGAAAAATTCTGAATCCAAATTTTCTCCATGCCTTATAGTGTTAAATTTTGAAGCTGACAAGTTGATTAATAGCGATGTAAAACTTAATAAAATTGTTAGCGCTTCGACAAACAATCACACCACAGTTTTAAAGTTAAATGGTTGCTCTCTTATAGACAACGTTTGGACTGGTTATCATATACGTAGCTCCATTATGGGTCCTAAATCAACCACTGTTTTTAAATAGTAAATAAAAGGAAAGGGATTTTTTTGTATTAAGGGATATTATTGTTCCGCATTTGCATATTGTTATTTGAGCATTTTTAAGTTATCGTACGACAATCGACTTTAAGCAAACTAAAAGAACACATGTACATCCAGTCAGAATGGGGCGTGTAAAGAGAAGCCACACTGTCAGCTGCATGATGGATTTTTCCATTTTTGGCCGTACACCAATGTTGCTCTCGAAACACCAGTACAATGTAAAACGCTGAATTTTAAGTAAAGAATTCACCTGCGGAACGCTGAACTGAAATTTGAAAGTCAAGAAAAATAAGAACCGAAACAATTGAAGAGGTGTTTGGCCAAAGTGAAGTTAAAACATATCAAAATCCATCTATAAGGGCTACTTTGTCCAAGGAAATTGAATCCTACGTTTCTTCGTAATTTGTATGTAAACAACCTATTTTAAATTATCGATTTTTTGTTGCCAGTGACAAATATTTCATGAATGTTCCGGAACAAATTAGCAATAAATGCAACAGGGAGAGAGTGTGCATAATGAAGACATATAAAACCTTTCAATTAGTTTAATTGAGGTCTGGAGCTGGCGTATGGCAGTAACTGCTAGCCTTATATATAGTAGTCCTTTGTTAATTTATTAGCATTGTCATTTTGATTAGTTTCTTTTGTTTCCTATTCTGACATAGGACTTGTATTTCCTTTTCTAGTGCGTTTTACTGTTCGTATTACTGTGTGTTTTTCATTCTTTATTGGCTAGAGGTATAGGGGAGGGTTGTGATCTCACGAAACATGTTTAACCCCGCCGCATTTGTGCGCCTGTCCCAATTCAGGAGCCTCTGTCCTTTTAAGTCTTGTATGATTTTAATTTTAGTTCATTGTTAAATTTCGGAGTTTAGTATGACGTCTATAATCACTGAACCAGTACACTTTTTTTGTCTAGGGGCCAGCTGAAGCACGCCTAGCACAACATTCATTGCGACACTATACATTAAGTATTCCTTCCGTATCATTTCTTGGAACTGAAATAAATCATAATAGGCAATATAGTATCGTCATGCAATCGATAAAAAAAGAAAACAAAACGTTTAAAGTTGCATGCGACCGAAGCGCTCTTTCTGGATCTACCTTTACCAGGAACGTCAAAAAGGCGAATAATACTATTTATTTACTGCGAGTTGGTCAGTTTTCACTGATACTTCTAAATGTTGGGCACTCGGAACACCAAATATATAGCTCTAAATTATTTATCTCAAACGCTAACCTTATATAAGAGATTTAAATCAACTTATTTGATTCCGATTTAAATAGGGTTTTTTTATTGATAGATGCATTACCTTAAAATTTCAGGATACTGTTATCCCATGTGATGTCTAATATGTTTCATAAAAAAACCCGACTTCTTCTTTTCATTATTTATCTTGTAATTAAAATTGATTTGATATATTTCGTGCTATTTATTTATAACTAAGAATGATTGTTATCAGAGCCGTGTTTACATCAGTGTTTACAGCCTCTTTTCGCCCCTTTTCTAATTTTGATATTTTAATCAAAAATTTTAAAAATCAAACTTTCAAAAAGTGAAATAATCAAAATTGCACGTTAGGTTTAGTATTTTAAAAGTTTGATCAAATTCCTAAACTATCAAATTTATAAACGATATTTAGAATTTTAATATTTTAATAATTTGGTTAAAATTTCAAAATTTCAAAACTTTTACACAATTTGAAATTTTGATATTTTAAAACTTTGATCAAAATTCCAAAAATCTAAAATTTCAACACTTTTTAAAACTTTGAATTGATAAGTGTTACACGGACCCTCAGACTAGTAACATGACCAAAAATTTAATCAAACACAGACACAAATATGCCAGCATTGGCGGATCCAGAGGGGGGCGGGGTCCGTGGTTGGAACCTTGCCGTTTTTTGGGCCAATCAATGCATTTGAATGGGGACATATAGTTGGAACCACCCCCCTTTGTCCTGGGTTGGGGACCCCCCCCCCCCCCCTTTTTTTTTAAATGGTTGGAGATATATGGAAAATATCTGATAGACACTAGCTAGCAATAAAGAAATGGTACCATAGATAAGGCAATGATCATGATGATAAATGTCCAGTATTATACATGTTATGTATTCATGTACATAAATTTATCAGACCAGATTCTAATCTTAAAAATGTGGGTCCATCTTAATTGGATTTAAATATATGTCTTACCTGTAAATTTAAGGTCCATTCAATCAGTTGAATCAAGAAATTTTCATTAAAAATAAATCCTATCAAACAATTATTGCTACATCTGTTAAATTCCTTAGTTTGTAAAGTCATGAAAGTCAAATTATTTCCAAAAAATCTGAGCTGGTTTAGCAAATACTGGACACAATATGGAGTAAAAACCAAAGACATAATATCTCTTTATTAGCATGTATTTGTAAATGTTGCAATTGCTCTTCATTAATTTGAGAGGCCCCTCATGGGGGGGTCCTAGTAATCACATAATCACCATTTTTTTGCCAATATAATCACATAATCATTAATATTTGCTTATCTTTAGTAATCAAATAATCATAAACTAAAAATACAGTCCTAGGTAATCAAATAATCATGAAATATTTGGCTTAATAATCAAATAATCATTAAAAAAACGGCCAAGTAATCACATTATCAAAAACCCCATGAGGGCCCTCATTTGATAAAGTACTCTGCTTTATGGATAGGCAACCTTTACATGCTATACAAGATTCCTCTCCCAAGTGAATTTTAAACAATGTTTTCATAAAGTTCTATTAAACAAGGAGAACAATACTTAACTTTGTTAAAAGGAAATCCATTCTATTTGTTATTGAATTGTATCAGTTATTTGTCAATTTAAATGATTATTTTTCATTGTGATTTTCACAACAATGTAAAACAAGGAAGTAAAAAGTAACCTAGTCCAAATGACAACACTGAAGGAAATTGAACTAGGTCAACTATAAATAGTTTATGAATTAACTGACAGTGGGCATCAGCTTAATTTATTAAAATTATAGCCACTTTATTTATTCTGAATAATTATTTTTTGGGGGGAAGGGTTAAACATTTTAAATGCATTAAAATGTAAGAAAAATTATATATACTAGAACACACCCGTGATATCGCGGGTCCGTGATTGAATTAAAGTATATAACTATGCGTAAGCCTTATTTCAGTATTGGTATTGTCATCTGATAAAGTCATGCCGATTATAAGATACACAGTTTTCTCTGCTTTCAAAACCAACTGTTTGAACCCGTCGACCTGGAACTTACCAATTATTGGTAATATTAATTATTTGGAAAACAAAATTAAAGGTCCTGAAATGGAGTATTTTTTAATCAACAGCATTATCCTATATTTGTTATAAATAAAGTTGAATTCTTTTATTCGCTGGTTTACGTCATGCCCGCTAACAAATTGAAAACTGTACCATGTGTACCTTATTTTAAGTCCAGATTTTTTGTATTCGTATTGTTATCTTAGAAAGTCTTACTGATTGAAATGGAACAATTTGACAATGATTGAATTTAGTAGTGTCAACCCTGTGATTATGACCTGTGTACATTGTATATAGCAAAATCCTAAATACACCGTTTGGTGGTGCGCCTGTCAGATGCGGAACGTACAGATAAGGTAATAGATCACAGGTGAATTATATACTATTTGTATCGGTATGGGATTCCACCCTGAACTTGTTAATTATTGGCAATATTAATTATGTGGAAAACAAAAGGGTCTGGAGTGGTGTAATTTTTAATCTACACCATTGTCCTATATAAGCTATATATAAAGTTGAATTCTTTGATTTGTCGTTTTTACCCGATGACAGCTGACAAATTGAACCTCGTTATTTTAGTATTATAGATATACATAACACTTAGATTTTACTTTTTACAACAAACAGGCTATTATCTAAACTTGAAATTATTTTTAATAATGGGCAATGATGGAATTTGCATAATTTCTTGTGCTTGAAATTTTAATTAAATTCCATGTTCAAAATTCTGTATTTTAATGTTCTCTGCTGCACACAACACTTTCTATTACAAAGAAGATAGAACATTTTCAATAGAATGTACTGTGCTGCGCACAACACTATCTATAAAAAATATATTGTATTGAAAGTGTTATGTGCCACTCATAACATTATGATACAGAAAAAACATTGAATTCATTGATTAGCATAGATACATTTTGTACATATATAGAATAACCATACATTGTCTCGAAACATAAATGTTATTTGTACAAGGCAATTGTTGGCATCTGACCTAAGTCCGGAATCTGATGTTCAGTAGTTGTTGTTTGTTGATGTGGTTCATAAGTGTTTCTCGTTGCTCGCTTTTTATATAGAATAGATCGGTTTTTTTTCCCGTTTGAATGGTTTTACACTAGTAATGTTTTGTGAACCTTTCTAGCTTGCTGTTCAATTTGAGCCAAAGCTCCATGTTGAATACTGTTATTTGACCTACTAGTAATGGTTTACTTTTATAAATTGTGACTTGGATGGAGAATTGTGTCATTTGCACTCTGACTCATGCCACATCTTCTTACATGTCTTATATCTAAATATAAACATGAAATTTTGATTTTGTTAACAATTCCTAAAAAAAAAAACTAAATAAAAAATCTCTGTATTAAAAGTTTAAAGATTTTCTTCAAAAATCTTGGTTTTATTTGCCAAAAAATCCCCAAAATCCCCTTTTACTATAAAATGCAATGAATCAAAAAATATTCATGCATTGGACGAAGTTTTCCCTCAGTATATGTATTAATTGGGCCAACTCCTACTATATTATATACTATCTTTGCTGTTTTATACTATTTCAGTTTGAAAAATTTGTAACTAACCATGCTAAAAGGGCTACAGACATGACTGAAGGGGTCATAAACCTAAAAGTTTCAAAACATACCTATTGTAATGTACTGTTATACCACTGTCCAAGGTTAGGGGGAGGGTTGGGATCCCGCTGACATGTTTTACACCGCCACATTATTTATGTATTTGCCTGTCCCAAGTCAGGAGCCTGTAATTCAGTGGTTGTCGTTTGTTTATGTGTTACATATTTGTTTTTCATTCATTTTTTTATATAAATAAGGCCGTTAGTTTTCTGGTTTGAATTGTTTTACATGGTCATATCAGGCCTTTAAGAAGTCAAAACATGTATTTATCATAAAATGAGTTTTCAATTTTAGACTTATCTAAGTCATAAAATGACAGACTTATTTAGGTCTATTTATGTTGATGAAAAAACTTAATTTCACTTGGTGGCCAAGCTACACAACCTATGACAGCAAAAACCTGTCTGAGAGTTCACAAGGACTTGAGCTATCTATATGTAATTGTCTAATTGAACATCCTTGCTAAACACAGATGTTTTTCCTCATTAAGTGTAGTTCCAGGTGGTTGCATTGTAAGGTTAATTAACATTATCTCCGATTTTTTAGGCTCTCATTCATATTTTTCTTTAGAAGACAAAGTATTGTCTTTCAATGTTGTCATTATTTGATTTAGATGCATGACCTCCTTATAAATATGCGTGGGTCTTGAAGTTAACCAATTTTGATCACTTATCGACTTGTAGGAGTCGATATTTGCAACTTTTTGATTCTGGTCAATTATTTCTTGCTTAACAACATTTGACTTATGTAAGTCGTATTTTGTCTTGCATTAAAGGGAGACTAATCCTAAAACTTACAAATTTAGACCTCTATGAGTCAAAATCAGATTCAGACTTGTTTATGTCTGAGCTCTGACTGAAGGTGAGTATGCGATACAGGCTTTGCTCATTGGTGAACAATTGGACTCTTGTGGAGATTTGTCTCATTGACAATCACACCACATCTTTCTTTTTTTTTTATATATATTTCATGACAACATGTCATAATTTTGGACTTAGAGAAAACACTGCATGAGCATGTCGTGTTTCATTTTTTCTTTAGGCCTTAATATTTTCAAAAGATACTTATGTCAACTCGTCATGCACCAATGTATTAAAAGCAACGTATATGTAATATTGATGCTGGTTAAACCACACCTTTAAAGAAACATCGTAATTCACTTGTTGACAAATGTCAAATGAACAGTTTTTGTTGATCACTGCTGACAGTTGAATTTATTAAATAAATATCAAATTAGTTAATGACAGTCAGTATCAGATTTAGATAAAGCTACTCACATCATTCCTTTACAAAGTAAACAATCTTAAAGACTGAGATCACAGTCTGTCAGTTGTTGTTCTTAAATTTTCATCGTTTGTTTTCTGAAAGTAGAATCAGGACGAGAATTCCTGGAAGTGCATAATCTAAAATAGAGAAAAAGCTCAAGACATTCCGAAAGGAAAAGTCTGGGATCTGGTCGTATCAAGTATTTGCAACCTTCGTGTAGTGAGTTAGGGTCCCAGACTAATATTAAGATTACCTATAATAAGTGGGTGACTCCGAACCAGATATGCACAACCCGTAAATTGTTATGTTACTTGTACAGCTTACGACGAAATTTCAAAACCTCTAGCAAAAAAAGGTAATAATAATATTTTATAATTACAATAAAAACAAATAAAATTATAATATTATACTAGAAAAAAAGAAAAGAAAAATACACCACCCTAAAATAAATACACTGAAAGAATTTTTTTTCAAAATAACGAAAAGCACAAAAACAGGCAAACGAACAAAGAAAACATCCGAAACAAAAATCTCGACTACTTTGAATCATTCTCCTATAGTTTTGTAAAAAATCATCATCTTGGCTTACAGCAGAATCGGCAAAGTTAGTTTTGAAATACTGAAAAGTCAGTTCTTTGCATTTACAATTTTTTTGATAAGTTTGATATTAACAATATTGCATACAATTTACGAAATTCTTATATACAATGACAGTTTCAACAAATCCAGTATATGTCATTTTTGGAGCATGTATTAGTTCGACGCATTTTTGGCGAAACCACTCGATTGATCACACTCGATTCAAGCAGCCATAACAAACCAGTGATGCGGCATTTTACACGTTTGAATTGCATACTCTTCAATTCCATTCTGCACTTTTTTTAAGATAAAAATTTGAGTCTACATATTGTTTTAGTTTCGATTTAAACCCATCCGAAGTTTGAAAATTTCCACCCTAAACAAATTTGGTAATAGGAATCACTTCATTCCTTGTTCAAAGTATAATGACAGTAATATAAGGGTAGGTATACATGTGCAGTTAAGGTATCAGGTCCGTTCGCGCCCAATACACTTTCGCACCCTACACGTTCGCGCCCAATTTTTATTGGTTTTGTGTTTAATAACTTTGTACCTTTGACAGATGTAAATGAACTTGACAGGTTTTCTGACGAGTTACTAAATAATTTCGAGCCATATTTTGTAACACATCAAGCTGCAGAGGCTGACAGAATATCTGATAGCCTGACAACTGACATAAGACATAAAGCTTTATTTAGAGTCGGTATAAGCAAGCAATTACAAACATAAGCTCTGAAGAGCTTTTAAAACCGACATAACAACAAATAAAACAAAACATACATATCGAGTCATGCACACAACATTAAACATATAAAGCAAGAGTTCAATCAGTATATAAACATGCAGCACAAAAGTTCTTTAAGCATCTTACAAGTTTAACACATACTGGTACATGCAATTATGAGATAAAAACACAAAAGCACAAATGAAATGGTTTGCACATAAAAAGCATAAAAGCACATTAAGTTTCTAAAATTAGCACAAAAGCAGCAGAAGCACTATAGTAAAGATATTAGAATAAATTTGCCATGCTGAAAATAAAGCAACAAAACAAAAAAATAATAAGCAGAGATTAACTGGTTTTGCAGGCAAAGCATTGGCATGAGCTGCCAGACCAAGAATTTATCAAGTTCTTGAATTGATTTAAAGATGATTGCTTACGAAGCTCATCTGGCAGCTCATTCCAAAGCCTAGCACCTGCATACCTGAAAGATTGTAGGCCATATGCAGTTGTTCTTACATGTGGTAGATCTGCTGTATTCTGGTATCTGAAAGAGTAAGTGTTTTCCTTTAAGTGAATCAAATCATGGAGATAAACAGGACAATCTTTATTTATAATTTTGAAAACTTCAATCGCCAAAGATCGCATTCTTCTTACTTTTAAAGATGGTAATTTTGATTTGCAGAGTAGATCTTCATAACTTGCTGAATGGTCTTCGTAGATAAACCTTAGTGCTCTCTCTTGGATTTTCTCTATCTTTTTTGTATTTACCTCCCCACAAAAGTGCCAAACTAGTGGGCAGTAATTAAAGTTGGACATTATGAAAGAATAATAAATTGTTAATTTTCCGAGTTTAGTCAGGTGTTTACCTATTCTTTTTAATACATTTAATTGTTTGGATGCTTTTTTACATATTATAGAGACATGTTCATTGAAATTTAGTTTAAAATCTATTGTTACACCTAGCAGTTTAACGTTATCTTCACACTCTATTTCATTACCTTCTAATTTAAATTTTAGGTTTTTGTCTTTAGTTTTTTTACCTACAGCTATTGCCTGAAATTTTTCTGGATTTGCTTTCATTTTATTTATTGAGAACCAGTTTATCAAAATTTTACTTTCTTCTTCTAAAGTTTTAATTAATTTATCTAAATTGTTATCTGCGTATGAAAGGGTGTTGTCATCTGCATAATTATAGAGTTCACTTTTATGAATAAAATAGAAAATGTCATTTAAAAAAATATTAAATAATGTTGGCCCTAATATTGACCCTTGTGGCACCCCTTTAAACATTGTTTGCCAATAGCTTGAATTAGTACCTACTTTAACACACTGTTTTCTATTAGTTAAATAGCTTTCCAAAAGTTTAAGAGATGTGGCAGACACACCATAAGATTTTAATTTTAGTAGGAGGAGGTCATGGGGTAGGCAGTCAAAAGCCTTGGACAAGTCCATTAATATAGCTGCTAGCCTACATATTTATTCTGATCTAAAGCCTTTTTCCAATCTTCAATTATTTTTAATAAAGCGGTTTGGCATCCATATCCTTTTCGAAAAGCTGACAGAAAAATGTGGAAAAATGAATTAAAATATTCAACAAGTTGATTTTCTATAGACCTCTCAAAAATTTTTGAAATCATGGGCAATATACTTACAGGTCTATAGTTTCCTTTATCAAGAGTGTTTGATTTTTTATGCAGGGGTATTACTTGTGCTTCTTTTAATTTATCTGGGAAAACAGCTGATTCAAATGATTTATTTATTATTTTAGAAATTGGATTGGATATTTCAGATTCGGATAATTTTAGTATTTTTGAAGATATTCCATCTTTTCCTGTTGCCTTTTTGATGTTAATTTTATTGATTTGTTTTTTAACAAACTCTGGATCTACTGGGCTAAAATTTAGTTCTTCTTTTTCTGGTTTATTTTCTTTTATAATTTTAATACTTGGATGATGTTCATCTATTACAGTCTGTTTTAGAAACAAACGAAAACTCAAATATGGTCCCACCAGCACATACAATTTTATCCATTAAAGCTGATAATAACCACTCTCATGCAGAAGTAAGTGCACGTCAGACGGGTACTTATAAAGTGAGAAACGGAATCGAAACGAAACGAAACGAAATATAACGAAACGAAACGAAATACAACGAAACGAAACGAAATATAACGAAACGAAACGAAATGAAAAAATGAAGAAACGAAACGAAACGAAATGGAAAATGAAGAAACGAAATATAACGAAATAAACGAAATAGGCCTATATATAATATATCTTTTACATTGTTATAGGAGGTTAGGATTTTGATTTTAAAAAGGTGGTGTAATTAATTGGTTTTTTTTATTCCAAGTTCCGAGGTTCCGAGTCCAAGTTAAGGGGGCTACCATTTGATTAATTTTTTTTTTTTTTTGGGGGGGGGGGAGGAGAGGGCTATGATGAAATAAAAAAAAAACCTGCAGGACAGGGATTTGAGTCTAAAAAAGGCAAGACAGGATTGTTTAGTAAAAAAGAAGGCAGGATGAGCAACTGGGCCAAAAAACGGGATAAATTTATATAAAACAGGCAGGACCAAATATAGTGAAAAATAAAAAGGTAGGACAGAGATTACAACTAAATAAAATGCAGGACCAAAAAAATTCATCCTAGCCCATAAAAATCAAATGGTATCTCCCTAAGTTTGAATTGGCGAAGTTGTATTTGACAAGACATTAAAAATGTGAAATGCTAACGGCTGACGAGTAGCCATAACGAAACCCAAATTGAACTGAAAAAGAGATCTGAGGTGAACGTTCTGTGTTACTCCCTTTTTTACCAAACATGAATTTGAATGGAGATTTAAATTTGGAATGTTTTTCTCCTGGGTTGGAGACCCCTTCAATCTTTTGAAAATGACTGGATCCGCTGCTGACGTCGATGAGAAAGAAAATCAACATACCTAGATGGTCAGAAAGAGTCCACCATGTTTAAAGTGATTAACAAATATCTACATCGTGTTGCAAGCTGATTATCTCAATATTGAAACATCTTACTGACAGCAATTCGGACTTGTGTGTAGATTAAACCAATATCTTTGGTTAAGTTGCTTTCAAACTGAACCATGAAATCATTACTTTTGAGTGTAGTTACTTTTGAAAGTAGTTTAGTCCGACATATAGACAACGTTCTGTTCATCAGACTAGACTACTCTAAAGGGCGGGTGGATTCGTTTGAATTGTTTTACATTTATTATTTCAGGCCTTTTATAGCTGACTATGCGGTATGGTCTTTGTTCATTGTTGAAGGCCGTACGTTGACCTATATTTGTTAATAACTGTGTCATTGGGTCTCTTGTTGTCTTATTGGCAATCTCACCACATCTTTTTTGTATGTACAAAATCATTCCTTTCCCTGAAATCTAGTAGAACAATTGCTTAAAGTATCTCTGAAACAAACTCAGTGACATGACATAATTTGGACTTTGACCAATGAACCATGAAAATCAGGTCAAGGTCAGATGACATTTTTTAAACGGCAATTTTCATCTTATTAGCATCATATAAACCAAATTATTGATAAAGTACACCCCTTATAATGAACTATAGAAATGGGGTCCAAGTCAGATGATACCTGTTATTTGAATACAGCAAATATAGTGCACCTAATGCTTAAAATATAGGCGATATGGATTTGAACACGAAAACTTAACACTGACGTGCATGCAGATTTTAAAAGACACTTAATTGTGTATATTTTGTATGCATGCACCTGTCATGCCTGTCCTGGATTATTTAGGAGCCTGTTGTTCATGTGGTTGTTGTAGTTCATATGTGTTTTCTGTTTCTCGTTTTGTATATATTGTATTTTGTCGCGGATCATACATATTCTGAAGTGTTGATATTGTTTAAATCGCGTCTTTTTCATAGAGTTAATATTTTATAGCGTCTTTTTATTTTATAATGTTTAACTTCTGTCTAAGGTTAGGTTGAAGGTTGGCGAGCCTGTTAAACTGTTTAAACCAGATGCATATTCAATACTACTGTCAGTAACCTGTTGTTCAGTGGTTGGTGTGGTTCAAAGGGGTTTCTCGTTTTCTATATTTTGATTTACTTGTTTAAAGTTTGTATTCAATGGCAATTTTGGGGACTTTATATGTAGCTTGCTGTTTAGTGTTAGCAAAGACTCTGTTTTCAAGTCAATGCTCATTGAACTGTTATTTTAAAATGCATTGCGACTTGGATGGAGAGTTGTCTCATTGACACTCAAACCACATCTTAATTATATAGCGTTGGTTTTTTAAATAGTTTTACATTGATCATTTTTGACCCTTTATATCTTGTTCGGTGATTGTTCATGAGTTCGTATTGAAAGGCCGTACTCTAACCTATAATTGCTAAGTTAAACTACACTGTGGCTTGGATAAGAGTTGTCTCATTCGCACTCATACAACATTTTCTGTTTAAAATCAAAATCCTAACCTCCTATAACAATGTAAAAGATATATTTTATATAGGCCTATTTCGTTTATTTCGTTGTATTTCGTTTCTTCATTTTCCATTTCGTTTCGTTTCTTCATTTTTTCATTTCGTTTCGTTTCGTTTCGTTGTATTTCGTTGCGTTTCGTTGTATTTCGTTTCGTTTCGTTATATTTCGTTTCGTTTCGTTTTGTTTCCGTTTCTCACTTTATAAGTACCCACGTCAGACTGCCATTTGGTCTCTGTAACTCTCCAGCTACTTTTAGTAGAGTTGTACGGTTAGTTTTGCAGGGTTTAAATTGGGAGGAGTGTTTGGCATATCTGGATGATGTCATCAGTTTGGGTTATAGTTTTGAGGATCATCTACAGAAGCTGAGGCATGTATTAGAGCGATTCAAGCAGTATCATCTCAAGTTGAAACCATCAAAGTGTAATCTGTTCCAACAAGAGGTAAAATTTCGGTAAGATTGTAAACAAGGATGGAATCTCAATAGATCGTAAAAACATTGATACGGTACAGAAATAGCCAGTTCCAAAAAGTAAGAAAGAACCAGAAACATAATATGTGGGATTTGCTAATAACCACAGGGAACATGTCTTTTTGTGTCTCATTATTGCGCTCTGACCGCACCTTTACATGTCCTAACAGGAGGAAAAGAGTTTAAATGGGAATCAGAGCATCAAGATGCCTTTAATAGCATTAAGAATGCATTAACTACACCACCTGTATTGGGATATCCTGATCATAACTTTCCATTCATTTTGGATACTGATGCTTCTGAAAATACTATTGGAGCAGAATTGAGTCAAAATCAAAATGGTAAGTGTGTTACGGTAAGCTATGCAAGTAGGGTATTGCCACCAGCTGAGAGAAAATATTGCACCACAAGGAATGAACTTCTAGCAATAGTAGCCTTTACCAGACAATATCGTCACTATCTACTTAGTACCGTTTCACAAAGCCTTCGTAGCTCTACGTGTCATCGTAAGTCCATCGTAAATAAATCGTAGGATTTACAGCCGTTTCATAAAGCCGTCGTAAGTTAAGATGATCGTAAATAATGCGTAAATCCTGGCGTAACTTACTACAGCTATACCCAGTCGTAACTCCATCGTAGTTTTTCTACGAAAATGAATTAATCCATCTAACATGGCTGCAGCGTTCTTTATTCTTGGTCACTTTGAGATGCCTCAAATGTTAGAAGACGAAGAAGAATCTTCAATATTATAGAACTACACTTAAAGTCTTTCTTCGTTTGTTTATTTGTATATGCAAGCAACTTACTTAATGCAAATCTAAGGTATAATATTAATCATTGTTTACTCATCTTATGTCCTACCGGCGTACGTCTTAAAAAACAATTTAATAAATAGGCTTTCTATCACGTCCGCGTTCTGAAATCTATTTATAATTATATCACTACAGGCACAGTGGTAATCGATAAAACGTTTAAAGAAGGATGTTTTATTCCCATTTTTAAAGTTATGTGTACAATATAAATCTGAAATCAGTGTTTCACAGTCAAAACAAGATAATAATTATTTTTTTTTGTTATTTCGGCCAAAAAAGAAATGTCTTTTTTTTTTTTAAATTAGAATATCGAAATAAATATCTGACTGTAATTAGTTTCGTGGTTAATGGAATTTATTGCAACTATTTAGATATGTTACTGTATGCCTTTCTAGTGACTATTTTTGGATCGAGTTTAATGTAGATCATATATACCAAAACTAATAGGGGGAGGGGTAAGCTGCAGATCAATAAGACTTTGTGTAGATGCGACATGTCTTAAAAAATTAATACAGTAGAAAAAAATGGAAGGGGGAGGCGGGAAGTTAAAGATTGAAAAGCGAAGCATTTTTTTCTGTTTACCTTATATTTTTTTTTATTTAGAGACATTGCCACATGCACCTGTTTCTATCAATGGGAAGGTCGACTATCAATATGTAATATATATATGGATTGTCGACCTTCCCATTGGTAGATCGAAACAAGTGCCTGTGCACATCTCTCCTCAGTCCATCTTCTTTTAAGCATAATATTTAGGGAAAGAAAGACAATTATTCTATATACACAATAGCCGTTTTAGCTATACAAAACTGTTGGAAATGTAGGTTATACGTTATTAAGACAGCAATCAAATGACAAAGACAAACTAAGGACATCCAGTAGGTACGGAAGCCGATAAGGGCCATTCAAAAAAAAAAAATTGTCGTAATTAAGGTCTTTCCTTTTACTAAAGGGAAAGACCTTACTGTATTTCTTTTGTTTATTATTATTATTCTTCCGTTAAACTTTGACAAATTTAGCCGCGTTAACCGTAAGACGTGTCGCTTTCATATTCACACTTTGTATAGGTGTCATGAATACCTATCTGGAACTCACCCTGTGAGTCGAAATATTTTGTCGGTTCGGAGTAATCCCTCCGAAACCCAAAAACCTTGTTATCGTTCCAACACCATAACCGTAATAGGTAGAAAAAAAACAAAGGGTGAAATTTGTTCAGGACCAGACCCCGGTTCTTCGTTACATTTGGATCGAAAAGATTCAACGACTCATTGGTAGGGTTATGCCCCTCTGAAAATTAACCGGTGTCGGTTGACCACCAAAACTCAGAAACCGTAAGTCGTAGACACCTAGGATCTTCACCAATCATCATCAATTAATGTATCTTTGAAAAATACCTCAAGGTCAAATTTGTATGTTGACCTTGACCTTTGACCTAACACCTTGTTATGGGATAATCTCAGAAACCATTATACTTACAGAAGTTTTAAATAGTGGAAAATGTTTGGGTCATTTTGGCGCAACTTTGTTACATTTTGACCGAAGAGATTTGACCTTTCTGTAAGGGGCATAACCCCTGATTTCGGTTTCTGAAAAGACAAAATCAGCTTTTACTATATAACCAAAGGTCCTAGACCCATGGGATCTTCAGCAATGACATTTGGGACTAATGACCTTGACAAAGGTCACAAGGTCAAAGGTCAAGGTCAAGTCCCAGATAGCTAATTATGTGTTTTTGACCTTATTTTAAGGATTTTTAGTGTGTTTTAAAGCTTTTTAAGGTTGACCTTGACCTTTGACCTTTCAAATTTTTAGTCGATATCTCAAAAACGGTTACTCTTACAGAAATAGTAAACAGTGAAAAATGTTTGGGTGACTAAGGCACAACTTTTCTACATTTTGACCGAAAGGATTTGACATATTCTTAAGGGGCATAACCCCCGTTAACGGTTTCTGAAAAGGTAAAATTAGCTTTAACTCTTGAACGAAAAGTCCTAGACCCATGGGGTCTTTTATAATGACATTGTGGACCAATGACCTTCACAAAAGTTACAAGGTCAAAAGTCAAGGTCATGTCCAAATTATCGAATTTGTTGTTTTTGTCATTTTTTAACGGTTTTGTGTGTGTTTGAGAGCTTTTCAATGCATTCTACGACTATTGGAACATGTACATTACATTTCGAAAAGGAAAGACCTCTCAATTGTTCAAGAACAATTGACATTTTAATTACGACATATTTTTTTTTTTTGAATGGCCCTTATCGGCTTCCGTAAGTAGGCAATATAGTATAGTATAGTTTTCAACAATATAGATAGATGTCTATGTTCCACACCGTATGCGTACTTTTTCAAAATACGCATACGTCGGACTGTTCGCGTACGGTCTGCCAGATTTTAAGAAGTTGGTCAAGTTTTAATACAAATAAATATATTACAGATCAACATGACATAAATCTCGAATTGATATAAAAAGTTCAATTGTAATTGAAATAAAAACTTGTTGTTTTGACTATTTTAATAGGTCGCGTAAATTTAATCTGGTAAACTCCTGTATTTAGCATGAAATCCAATATTGCTCACTGAATTGAAGACATAATGTGGGTGCAAAGTTTTTAGAATATTAAATGTATTTATCAATGTTATAAAGAACACGTGTATTTGTTGTGACATTTGTCACATGACTAGATATACCGGTTTGAAGGTATTCTCTATAGAGTAATGAGTATTTCACGAGCTAATATAAGCGGGAAGAATTGTAACGGTAAATATATGTGTAGTTATTTGTCATTCGACGCTTGCATTTCGGACAGTTAAGTCTGGTCATTTGACCCCACCCACCCACCCACTTTTATTTTGTCAATATTGAAAATTGATGTATTCATGCTTAAGATTTATGTGGATGTTTTTTAAGATTATACGTGCTTGAAAAGATTGTTAACAAAGATATTTCTTTTGTAGATTGTGTATAATTGGAAAATGATATGTTGAACATGTTGAAGCAGCGGCTACGGGCGTGCAGACAAACATTGTAAATAAATGAATAAATATGCTTAACTGTACTGTCCAGGCGAGCTGATATCCCAAATAGTGTTTGGTTTTTTATTTATAAATATTTTATGTTCGTTTGAGTTGACGAACAAGAACATAAGAACTTTTCTAGAAAAAACGTCAAAACAGCTGTTTCCTTGTGAGACAACAGGTCAATTTCTAGTTTCAATATAAAAATGAAATTTGATAGAAACGATACTAAAAAATAACATTAAATCGCAATTCTCCGAATAATGTAACAATTTAGAAAAAAAAGGAAGAAGCCTAAATGTAAAAAAAGTTAATAATTTAAAATTACCAATTTTTAACTACATAAACGCGTATTTCCCGCTTTTCGTTACACTACAAGAAACTTTCCTAGGAGCCGTGGATTGCGGAATATCGTAGACGTATATTCCCAAAATATTCACGTAATTTGATGGCGTCGTGTGTTAAAACAGTTATTGGCCAATCAAATCGGTATATATTATTTAATACTCACGGTTGGGAACCCCTTTAACCCAAACTCCTG
Source organism: Mytilus edulis (assembly GCF_963676685.1). NCBI lineage: Eukaryota > Metazoa > Mollusca > Bivalvia > Mytilida > Mytilidae > Mytilus > Mytilus edulis. The sequence continues at coordinate 29,280,160 of NC_092357.1, read as the reverse complement.
CGTCGTAAAAATTACATGCTTTGCATATTCTTTAGCTTTTATATACTTAGAAGGCAACCCTTTTTGTTGGTTGGTTGTAGCATAATATTCTCATGCACCGACTTTTAAAAGAGACCACCAAAACTCTCTTTGTGGATACTCTTATAGTATTAAGCATCCTATCCCGCTAATAGGCGCTTGCATATCAGATATTTATTTGAAATAGCACAAGATATATGAGGTTGTGAATGAGGTTTACAGAATAGAGAATAATGCCCCTCCCCCCCACCCCCTAAAAAAAAGAGAATATAAAGTAAAGTTGATTAACAAAATAACTAAACTCTGCGTTCTCTGCATACCAAATTAAATATTGATATACATATATCATTTGGAATTAAATGTTGAACTGGTCCTTATCAGAACTGGTTCAATGATTTTAGCCATGCAATTTATGTTCATTAATAAGCATCGGTATTTCGTCCACCATTGCAGACTTAGTTAACCTTACATCCTTCTCCTACATTGTGTCAATAATTATTAAAACAATGAAATTTCGTGAAAGAGTTCCGACAAAAATAACCATTGACAACAAAAAGCTATGTACAGCTGAAAAAAAACATGCAACAACTAGTCATACAATCAAAGAGCTATAATTCTCGATTCTTGGAACGAAGCATGCACACAAAGAACAGACTGAACAGTTGAAGAGCTATCAGACCAAACAGAACCTAATAAATAGCCAAATCATGCAGACGAAGATCAACTTTGTCTAATGGAGTTGAAACCTTAGTTTCTTTATAATTTCAAAATTTATGGGTAATTTTAAGGGACGTCTCTTTCGCCGGAATGATTCCTACGTCTTCAGTTTCATATTTGAGAGATCCATAATTCATTCCAATTAAAAAAAAAAAACTAAAAAAAACCAACAATATATTTTATAGATCTGGAAGACGAATGCTCGAAGACGGATGACATTGTTTTTGATTTTTGGGGGTTTGGGAAAACCTATTTTTCTTTCACTACGAATAAAAGTTAAATACATTTTAATCCAAAACGACTTTATTGATAAGCATTTTTCTATTTTGGGCGATCAATAATAAAATCTAACCTGTTCTGGTGATAACATTTTTACTCTGTCAAGATTCCAGCTAGATTACTCTTAATGTCGGATAACTAATGCTGCTGTATATGTTATAAAACTTTATGCTCAGCGCTAGCTTCTCGGTACTCAGTATTTCCTCATATATCACAAACTAGATAAGATTAAATATAACTAATTTCATCTTATCTACTGCTTAAATTGTTATCCCATATATCCAAATTATTACAAACAGTCAAGCTAAGTTAAAATATTTATATTTTTCTGTGTTTCGTTTCAATCAGACATTTAACCAAATAGATAAATGGTTTCATTTGTGTAGTGCAAATTCTAAAGGGGCACATAACTTAAAGTATTAGCATATTTTTAATGCTGAAAAGATAAGAATGGCTAAAAGAATTACAGAACAAAGAAATGCACCCCCCCTCGTTGCCATTAATCTAGACCATCACTGTGTCGGATAGTTTCGTTTAATATATTTGACTGTTTTTGTCTCCGAAAAGAATATTGGTACAAAGTGTTGTTAATATATGTATTATTACTGACGAGGTGAACACAAAGAAAAATATTGCTTGACTCACGGCAAAGTTTGCTATGTAGTTCTAACCAAATTAAAATCGTAAAAAAATGCATTTGTGTTTAACCCATTCAATAATGAAAAAGAACCTCACTAAAAATATGGCCAAATAAACAATTAAACTTCGGACATTTCTGCATCTTATGGTATCTATTTTATAAAAATCACTCATAGACTTACTTGGTAATATTTTTTTGAAAAGTACCGATTTTAGTTGAAATGATCGGACATTTTTTGAGTGGGAACTCACTTTTGTTCTATGACTGTAAGCGTCATATGTCTTGAATTAATATTGAAAACGGACTAAAATTCTTTAGTTGTATTAATATTGATATAAAAATATCTCCATAATTCGCCATCCATAATAATTATTTTTAAAAATGTTTATTTGGCATGCCATACTCGATAAAAGTGCGGACGTGAAAGAAAGCACTCTTCTCGGTTTACGATACACTTACGATGATACACACGACGTAACTTGCGATCAACTTAGTAGTTCTTTGCGATGCCTTTGTGAAACACACGTAACGGGAACGTAGAACCACACGTAAACCGATCGTAAACTGATACGATCATCGTAAGTTAAGAAGGCTTTGTGAAACGGTGGCCAGTTCACTATACGCACAGACCATAACAGTTTGAAGTGGCTCATGAACTTCAAAAACATAGAGGGACAGTTAGCTCGCTGGCTAGAAGATTTATCACAGTATAACCTGATCATTCAACACAGACCAGGTAAGAAACATTCAAATACAGATGGGCTATCCAGGATATCTAATCACCAAGACATTTGCTCACACTACAGCTCAGAGATACCACTTAATTTGCTTCCTTGTGGAGGATGTAAGTACTGCACTCGAGCAAGGAACCAGTGGCAGACATTTGAATAAGATGTTGACTTTGTGGTACCTTTGACAGCGAGATCTGTCAGCAGTACTTCACCAGTCGGCATCATGGGAAGGTCAATAAAAAATGTAACATCAGACAATGATATAAGTATAATGGGAATGCCTACCAGTTATTCAAATGATGACTTGAGGAAATTGCAAAATCAGGATAATCACCTACATTTTTTTAAGTACTATTATTGCATGGTTAACACTGAATTATACTCCCTCTAAGCAGGAATTACAAATACAGAGTCCAGGAGTTAGACATCTTTGGCAATGTAAGTCACAACTTAGATATCAAGACAATATACTGTCTTGTATCTAGGAGGACTGTGAAGGATAAAAATAGGTAGCATTCTGTATGTACGTGCCTGTCCCAAGTCAGGAGCCTGTAATTCAGTGGTTATCGTTTGTTTATGTGTTACATGTTTGTTTTCGTTCCTTTTTTGTACATAAACAAGGCCGTAAGTTTTCTCGTTTCAATTGTTTTACATTTGTAATTTCGAGGACTTTAATGGCTGTCTATGCGGTATGAGCTTTGATCATTGTTGAAGGCTGTACATGGACCTGAGTATATATATAAACAGTTATGAACATGCATTTTGAGTTTGATCGTTTCTGGTAACGTTTGCATATTTTGAATCAAATAAATAAATAACACAAACTCTGAAAAAAAACATTTATTTCATCCCTTTTGAATTTCGACATGAACCCTCTCATTGGTTGTCTTTTGTAATAGGGTTTAAGGTTAGGGTTAAGGTTTATTTAAATGGTCATTTGTTGATTCAAGTGTTGATTGAAAAGCTTCTATCAATATTTTTTACATCCCCAGTCTGTCCATGTCGCTTTTGGTTTTGTTGAAGAAAAGGTGACTTTGTGTAACCTTTTAAGGGAGCTACCATTTGATTTTTATGGGGGGGGGGGGGGGGGGGGGGGGGCTAGGATGAAAAATGCTGTCCTGCATTTTTTTTTAGCTGTAATCTCTGTCCTGCCTTTTTATTTTTCACTCTATTCGGTCCTGCATTTTTTTTTTTTTAGTTTATCCTGACTTTTTTTTTACCTAAATTGTCGTCCTGACTTCTTTTTTTGCAAGTGTCTCATCCTGCCTTTTTTTTTACTCAAAACTCCTGTCCTGCCTATTTTTTTTAAATTTCATCCTAGCCCCCAACCCCATAAAAATCAAATGGTAGCTCCCTAATTTCGTATAATCTTAGTGTCTCAATTGATGTTCTTTCTGAAACCAACTTATACATGGTGTTCTCCCAATGCCAGGTATTGCACACACAACATATATATCTGTTAGAAGAACATGAGTCTTACAAAATGTTTTTGCGTAAACCCCTGAGGGTTTACGCAGTATATATTGGACGATATCTGTAGTCTTTCGGAACACCGGATGTTATTCGGAACACTTCTGTTCTTTCTATGACCACCTTTCAAATACATGCGCAATAGCTAACTAATCTGTTGAATAAGTATTAGCATCTTAAGTTGCTATAGAGATATTTTACGTATGATCTGAAATTTATTATGATATAATATTTCCTTGCACACGATTACAAGCTGCTAATATTAACCTACATGCGTGTATTTTAATTAGAGTCAAACGTTGAAACCAGCTGTGTTTAGATAAGATTTCATGTAAACAATGCGATTTATATTCTGAACGAGAATAATTAAAAATACAATCTTTAAAAAAAGTATTAGTAGCATTTTATTTTAGATTTTAAGTTTAGGGAAGATGTACATGATGTAAAAAGCAAGCTATTTATTTTGTTATACTGAAATTCAAGGGAAGTCTTTCTTGCATATGATTAACATGATTAAATTACAGTTATTTTTTGTGATTAATTATTGCAACTTTAATTAAAAAATTTTGGTTATTAAAAATGTAATTAAATAGATATTGAATATGAAAAAATAAAATAAAACGGAAACCTACAACTAAAATATATTAAAAAAAAATACACTTGACTATGCAAATTTTCGTTTTTCGTTTGTTAATACATTACATGCAAACATTATTTTGTTTCTAACTTCAACCTGTTTAAGATTAATTTTTTCTACGTTTATAAAAGTATGTTTTTCAACAACATGAGCATGAATTATTGAAAGTTCAAATAGGATCAGAAAAGAATTATTAAACGCTGTTTCTACTTCTGTAGCAGTTAGAAAATAACAACTAAACGACTCAAAACGTTTTCAAAACTTTAGTTAGAAACAATTGCACCCTAAAAGTGCCGCTTTAATCATAAATCTTAAAATTAATCATGCATGCAATTTCGGTAGACTTAATAGGGTCAGCATAAGATATCAAATGTCTATTTTCGGATACCGAGTGATGACAGATGCAGATCGATGCATTACGTTTGCGCGCATTACCATTACATTTGCGCGCAAAAATCATTACGTTTGCGCGCAGCTTTTGATTACAATTGCGCGCATTTTTTTGACAGGTCAACCCAGGTAAAATACAGATGATAATACTTATTTAATTATAATTTGTTCAATTATTAACAAGTATATTAAGTTCTCATTCCGTTAGTGTTAGTCCCCAGCTCACCAACGATGAGGTTGGAGTTGGATTTCGAGAAAGATAAGTCCGTTGTATTATGCACAAGCACTTAATCCTAGAAATATATAAAGATAAAAATTATAAAATGCTAAAACATACCTAATCTTTAAGGTTAAAGTATTGATAAAATAAGTGTAAATATATAATTGAACCTTACTTTAATTGTTGAGTGTTAATATTTTGTACTGTATAGTGCACTTTATAATAATACCAAGGACACAAGTGTTTAAGATTATTAGAATACAAGTGTATTGCTTAATTATGATTAATTTATCAGAGAAAAGGATTTCTTAACCGGTTAAAAAAATCAATATCTTAGCCAATTTCTTACTTAAACACTTTTCCAATTAATTTCAAATTTCAAAATCAAAGTTTGTTCAAGTATTATCTTTGCATATAAATTTATACATTGTATGTGTCTGAAAGTTTCAAAAGATTCTTAATTTTGAAAGGCTATATGAATCTTTATTATTTTGTTATACCAGAGCTTTTGTATTATCTTAAATAAACTTGCCATGTTTGTTTAAAATAAAATTATTGGTATTAAATTGCTTTGTTTTTTGCATTTACTTTTTCTTTTACTTAAAATATTGTAATGCCGTCAACCCCCCTTTTTGAATATGCTGTGTTATTAAGTACAAATAATAATACGGAGATGTCTGCGAGATGATATGCTTTGCATATGAGTGTATTCGATATGCTGATTACACTAAAATTGATTTAATTCTATTGTGTTTCAAGTGAGGTTATGAGTGGAATTTACTCGCGGTGACAAAGTTTGTTCCCGGAGTGCCGGTACCTTTAGTTCTGTTGTATATTTGAGATATTAACCTTTTTCATGTGTTCCTAAGTTATCCTGTTGGTGTAATAACCTTCATGTGAATACATATGTTAGTTATTAATGATTTTAAGCTGGAAAACATCTTTATTTACATAAAATGTCCAGTGTTTACATTTTGAATTGACATTTCGGGAATTTCCCTAATTAGAGAGATGGTTGCTGATTGGTCCGACTTATGTAAGAGAGTCTGTGATTGGCTGACATTCTTATAAAACTAAAATGATCAACTACGGAAAGCAGTAATTGTTGTGGTTTGGAATTGAATGTTATGAAACACCAAACTTGAAATCTCGGAGAATTTAGGAGGAAATTAAGGAGACGAATTGGTGCAAACTTTAGGTGCCAAATCGGGAGCAAATCCTTGGTGCAAATATTTATTGGTGCAAACTTTAGGTGCCAAATCGGGAGCAAATCCTTGGTGCAAATATTTATTGGTGCAAACTTTAGGTGCCAAATCGGGAGCAAATCCTTGGTGCAAATATTTATTGGTGCAAACTTTAGATGCCAAATCGGGAGCAAATCCTTGGTGCAAATATTTATTGGTGCAAACTTTAGGTGCCAAATGGGAGCAAATCCTTGGTGCAAATATTTATTGGTGCAATTGATGGTTTAGGTGTAATTCCTGGGTGTAAATATATTGCTTGGAGCAAATAATGTTTTAGGTGAAAATCCTTGGTGTAAAAATGGCTTGGTGCAAATAAATATATAGTTTTGTGCAACTTGTTTTGTTAGGTGAAATTCCTAGGTGACAAACTTTAAGAAAGTCAAGTATTTAATATTTATTACGGAAGCTTTATGGTAGGAACGATTTTGTGATTACCTTTAAAGAATTGTTGATTGTTGATTGTATTTATTATGTCTTAAGGAATTGAGACTTATTATAAACTGTGGATTAGTGAATCTGGTTGATTTACTTTAATGTGATCGAGTTTAGCGCTACACATTGGTAGTTTAATAATATTTAGATAGTGACAGATTTAGGAGGAAATTAAGGAGACAATTAGGGAGACTTTTGGAGGAAATTAAGGAGACGAATTTGGGAGAAGTTGGGAGTAAATCTCGGTGACTCAGTTTGGGTGGTAATAGTTGGTGACAATATATGTATAGGGTAAATTATACCTATAGTTTTAATTGTCAAAGAAATATATGTCTTGGTGACAATAATAACCATGTATTCATATACAGATGGTTATTTTAAATAGATGTTGTTGAATTAACACATGATTAAGGCTACATAATTTTATAGGTGTTCTTTTATTGAGACCCTCTGCAAGCCTGAATGAGCTATATGCTAATGATAGTTTTTAAACTAGTCGACTGAATCTACAGAGTGGTTATACTCTGGATTGTTATATATATATATATATATATATATTTAATTAGTTAGACCAACCATACCAGGAACCCAACCAAACCAGAAACAGCTAGAGCCTTCACAGCCATTCTCTCTGCCATTTTAAGATTGTTAAATAAATGATCACAACTTTTATATGCTTTGTCTTTTATTTATAAATAATAATTATATTGATAGACCTCTAGAGTCTACTATAGGTTAACGAAGCTGTAAAGTGTGTTGGTTCGACGGTATTCCAATTAGACGTCGGGCCATACATCTTATAGTAATATAAACCATACCAGTTAAAGAAATCCCTTTTATTTGTAACCTGTTATCTCTGGTGTCCGACTCTAACATCAGGGAGGTAGCGTTATATTTGGTGGCAGCGGTGGGATACATTTATAGAGTCTGTTATTGTTTGTACAATTACATAATTTAATTATAAAACCAAAAATTATAATAAGAATGGATGATTCAAACGTTGTTACGTTTAGCCCACATCTCAATGAGATTGTTGATGAAGCAGATGCAACTATGCATGAAAGTTTATTAGAGACACAAAGTTGTGAAATTTTTAAAAGAACGGAGAGAATGATGGCAGAGGCACGGGCAGAAATGAAACTCCGGATGGACAAATGTTTTTCCGATTTTTCAAATGATATGAACCAGATGTTTGCAAAATTTGAAGGGCAAGCTATGAAAAGTAGGTCAACCCCAATTTTAGGACGGGGAATTGAAAGTACAGCAAATAGTCTGGAACACATAGTCAGGCACGATAAGACTGATAAAAATAACAGCCATATTTCAGATATCAGACAGTCAAAACCTGATATCTCATGCAAAATAAAACCACAAATCTATGACGGTTCGGATGATTTGGAGGAGTATTTGACACAATTTGATTTATTGGCAGAAATAAATGATTGGGACCCTAAGACTAAGGCCTTAATTTTGGCTAGTAGTTTATCTGGAAGTGCTCGGGCTATATTAAATGAAATCACTGATCGGGAACTGCACGATTTTGAGTGTTTGGTTAATGCTCTGAAAAATCGGTTCGGTTCGATGAATAGGTCAGAAATTTTTAGGGCTGAGTTGCAAACAAGGGTAAGAATGAAAAATGAAACACTGCCAGAACTGGCACAAGCTATAAAGAGACTTACACGTAGGGCTTACCCGGATACTACTGCTCTTGTTATGGACACATTGTCCCTCGATTATTTTATCGATGCAATTCCTGAGACTGATATACGCCTCCGATTGAGAGAGGTTGGACCAACTTCAATAAACGAAGCAGAGAATATTGCTGTTAGACTTGAAGCTTTACGTATAGCTGATAGACAGAAAGGTCGGAATGTTCGTACAGTCGAGACTGAAACACTGTAGACCATTGTCTATAAAACAAAACAAAAATCATAAAGTTAATCAATGTATTAGATTTTTGTTAAACTCTTCAGAAATAATAAATAAAAGCAAACTTAGAAATAAAGTTAAATACTCATGTATTTTAAACATGATCTTTTTTATTGGACGGACATAAAAGATGTCGCCATTTGTGGAATAGGTTTTATGTATAAATATTATGTTGATATCCTTTCACTAAGGATGGCTTACTAGTTATAAAGATGAGGTTATACCTTGTTTTAAAATGAGAGATGATGTCTCATGAAAAATTTCCGAAGCGGAAATTGTAGAAGTTAATGCTACAGAGATAAACTATTACTCACGGCACAGTCTATGGTCGCGCTAAATAAAATTCTGTTGGGATTTGTTTTAAACTAACGAACATTTTGGGTGAGAATACTGCACTATATTAGTAATTTTAGTTTCAGAAATTTTAATATTAAAACATAGAATTTTAAGTCATTTGACAGTTTGGTTAAAACTCTGGTTATGTGGTGCTATGCGATTGTTCAACACATAGGATGAATTTTAAATGATTGCAATCTTAGTGAGAGGCCCTATGAAAAGAATGATTATCTTTACTCTTAATAAAGAAAACTAAAATAAATTATGTTGCTAGAAAGACTTGTCTCAGTTAAGTACTGAAATGTAGATGTTTTGGCCTGGCCAGTCAAAATATGAAACCTGAAGGTATGTTTCTTGAGAGAGTTGATCAGAAAAGATAGAGTACATGTTGGTCTGTAAATAACGAGAGGTACACAACGAAGCACCTTCCTAAGAAGGCTGCGTGCACCTAAAATATTTCACAGATCGTATAGTACTGGAGGTGGTGTTTGATTGCTCAAAAGAGATAGACACACGAGTGACCTTATTGCTGGTCAGTGTCTATAGAGCAAGGCTTGGCAAGAACGGGTCTGCAAGAGAAACGTTGTACAATGTTTGCAAGCCCGGTTCAAAGTATTAAGAGAGAAACAAGTATATTTAACATCAAAAAGGGTTAAAAAAAAAAAATCATTAACAGACAGGAACGACATTAGTGCTCAAAAGAGATAGACTCACGAGTGACCTAATCACTGGTCAATGTTTATGGAGCATTGAATGATAAAATGGTTTTGTTGGAAAAGCATTTCATTATGCTTACATACCAGTATATGAGAATGAAGGAAAAGAACCTCAAACCAGAGTGAAACGAAGTAAACAAAAACAGTCCGATAGTAAAATACATGTATTATTGGTCAAGAATAAGCTCCTTTATGTGTTTTAGTTACAGAAAATTATATCTATATTTAGTTGAGTTATATTTATATACTCTGTTTATCTGATATAGTAAAATATCAGCCAAATTGGAATAAGATTTTTGTTTTGAAAAATCAAAGTCATAAAGTACTGTAAATATACTGACTATGTTCCTGATAAATGTTATTTAAATGTTTGTTGAATATTATCAAATATTACTCAATTTTAGTTCCTATTGCTGGGAACCAAATCAAGTCAACCTATTTGGGGACCAAATTCTGAAGGATGGGGGCAATGTAATGCCGTCAACCCCCCTTTTTGAATATGCTGTGTTATTAAGTACAAATAATAATACGGAGATGTCTGCGAGATGATATGCTTTGCATATGAGTGTATTCGATATGCTGATTACACTAAAATTGATTTAATTCTATTGTGTTTCAAGTGAGGTTATGAGTGGAATTTACTCGCGGTGACAAAGTTTGTTCCCGGAGTGCCGGTACCTTTAGTTCTGTTGTATATTTGAGATATTAACCTTTTTCATGTGTTCCTAAGTTATCCTGTTGGTGTAATAACCTTCATGTGAATACATATGTTAGTTATTAATGATTTTAAGCTGGAAAACATCTTTATTTACATAAAATGTCCAGTGTTTACATTTTGAATTGACATTTCGGGAATTTCCCTAATTAGAGAGATGGTTGCTGATTGGTCCGACTTATGTAAGAGAGTCTGTGATTGGCTGACATTCTTATAAAACTAAAATGATCAACTACGGAAAGCAGTAATTGTTGTGGTTTGGAATTGAATGTTATGAAACACCAAACTTGAAATCTCGGAGAATTTAGGAGGAAATTAAGGAGACGAATTGGTGCAAACTTTAGGTGCCAAATCGGGAGCAAATCCTTGGTGCAAATATTTATTGGTGCAAACTTTAGGTGCCAAATCGGGAGCAAATCCTTGGTGCAAATATTTATTGGTGCAAACTTTAGGTGCCAAATCGGGAGCAAATCCTTGGTGCAAATATTTATTGGTGCAAACTTTAGATGCCAAATCGGGAGCAAATCCTTGGTGCAAATATTTATTGGTGCAAACTTTAGGTGCCAAATGGGAGCAAATCCTTGGTGCAAATATTTATTGGTGCAATTGATGGTTTAGGTGTAATTCCTGGGTGTAAATATATTGCTTGGAGCAAATAATGTTTTAGGTGAAAATCCTTGGTGTAAAAATGGCTTGGTGCAAATAAATATATAGTTTTGTGCAACTTGTTTTGTTAGGTGAAATTCCTAGGTGACAAACTTTAAGAAAGTCAAGTATTTAATATTTATTACGGAAGCTTTATGGTAGGAACGATTTTGTGATTACCTTTAAAGAATTGTTGATTGTTGATTGTATTTATTATGTCTTAAGGAATTGAGACTTATTATAAACTGTGGATTAGTGAATCTGGTTGATTTACTTTAATGTGATCGAGTTTAGCGCTACACATTGGTAGTTTAATAATATTTAGATAGTGACAGATTTAGGAGGAAATTAAGGAGACAATTAGGGAGACTTTTGGAGGAAATTAAGGATACGAATTTGGGAGAAGTTGGGAGTAAATCTCGGTGACTCAGTTTGGGTGGTAATAGTTGGTGACAATATATGTATAGGGTAAATTATACCTATAGTTTTAATTGTCAAAGAAATATATGTCTTGGTGACAATAATAACCATGTATTCATATACAGATGGTTATTTTAAATAGATGTTGTTGAATTAACACATGATTAAGGCTACATAATTTTATAGGTGTTCTTTTATTGAGACCCTCTGCAAGCCTGAATGAGCTATATGCTAATGATAGTTTTTAAACTAGTCGACTGAATCTACAGAGTGGTTATACTCTGGATTGTTATATATATATATATATATATATATTTAATTAGTTAGACCAACCATACCAGGAACCCAACCAAACCAGAAACAGCTAGAGCCTTCACAGCCATTCTCTCTGCCATTTTAAGATTGTTAAATAAATGATCACAACTTTTATATGCTTTGTCTTTTATTTATAAATAATAATTATATTGATAGACCTCTAGAGTCTACTATAGGTTAACGAAGCTGTAAAGTGTGTTGGTTCGACGGTATTCCAATTAGACGTCGGGCCATACATCTTATAGTAATATAAACCATACCAGTTAAAGAAATCCCTTTTATTTGTAACCTGTTATCTCTGGTGTCCGACTCTAACATCAGGGAGGCAGCGTTATAATATATAGGAAGATGTGGTGTGAGTGCCAATGAGACAACTCTCCATTCTAATGACAATTTAAAAAAAATTAACCATTATAGGTCAATGTACGTCCTTGAAGGGTTCAACACGGACATAGCCTTGGCTCACACTGAACAAACATAGAAACACCAAGAAACTTGACATTAAATGACATATATAATTGGAGATTACTTTCTCTAGATTCAACTGGTTTTTGTTAAAAAAAAAATCAATATTGGAAATCAATTAATTTTTCATTCAAAACAGATTCGCTTTAAAATTCAGAAGATGTGGTATGAATGTCATTGACACAACTCCCTTTCAAGACACAATGTGGTACAATTAGGCAAAATGTAAATTTACAGGTTACATTGTTTTCTTTCAATACAAACCATCTCGGTGATCAGTAGGTTATACAGTGAACCCAAATGACTAGACTAGTATTAGAGAAGAAGGATAGGTCAATATAAGAAACCTACTTCAGTTCAATTTAAATATTTAGATTATTCTAATGAAATAATCAAATGTCAGAGAGAAAATGTGTTTTTAAAGTGGTAGGAATACCAAAGAGAACTCTCCAGTAAGATACAGTGTAGTTAAAGTAAGGAATAACAGGTTATAATACAGCATTCAATATTTGGCTCACTTTGAACTGCATCCTACTAAGGGTACAAAACACTGTTATAACAATTCAAACAACATGCTTCTGACTAAAACATGTGCTTATGAATATACCTGTTTTAAAAAATCTTACATACATACCATAAAACATTAATGTAACTATACCATGTAAAAGACACTTTTTAAAAGTTAATGAAAGAGCAAAGTCATGTTCAAATATAAAAGGAACACCTTTATGTGAGTTTTCCTTGTTCAAATAACTATGAACAGACACTACAGTTCAGGTTGATTCTGCTTTGTCTACCGGCCCACCAAAGGAGTGGGCACCGGGTGGGCAAAAATTCTACCTTGTCCACTCTGCCCACACATAGGAGTGGGCATGTAGTTCCTTTTGTTTAATCTAAAAAAACATGCAAGTACAATCACTTGAAAAAAGCAGATAAGCATTTGTAATCAATATTTTTACAAAAAAAGAGATTATAGCTAAAGTGGGCACGGGTTGGCAGGTTGAAAAAGCAAAATCAAACACAGGCTGTTGTGTATCTCAAATTCCAATAAAAACAGCTATTAAGTTTCACGTATTGCATTTCTTTTTTATAAGCACAAAAATCATTAATTTGTTATTAAGCCTAGAAACCAACTCTTTTCTTAAAAAAAAATCTAATATTTAATACCAAACATGCATTTTGGGTTTACGATTGCATTTCTTTTTTTTAAAAGAAAGCAACTTGTCTATGTGTCCAAGGTTTTAGATCTATGTATCACTATTTATATTTCAATTATTTACTGTGCGCGTGGTAAACCAGTGACACTTTACGCAATGAAGAACACAAATAAGAAGTGTTGACAGATTTTTTAGTTCCTAAAGTTTTAGTCGAGAGAAAGTTATAAAAGGGAGAGTCTATCTGATATTTTGAAAATAAACTGAATATGCAATAATTTTTTATCGTAAGTTCAACAATAAAGATTGTGAATTTCAACATCTGGTGCGATTACAATGACACGTTTTAAAAGACACAAATTTAACACGAAGTTACATTTTTGAAAATTACAGTACTGTACTGGTTAGCAACTCTACGTCACAACAATACGGCACATCGAAATATACCAAAGGAATATTCCAAATCATAAGTATAAACTAAAATGACAACGCCATGGCTTAAAAACAAAAAGACAAACAGAAAACCAATAGTACACTGAACACAAAAGTCATCATAGAAAACTAAAAAATGAACCATATCAAAACAAATGCGCAGAAACTGCTCCCAATGTGGCATTCAATCATTTAAAATAAATTGCATTCATTTCATTGAACAAGACATGTTGGCATGGCAGTCTTCTGTCCTCTAACATGTCTAATTCCAATTCCAAAAATTATTTTTTTTAAATTTTTATATACATCTCGAGCCAATTCAACTGTACATGTAACAACCTGGATTTGATAATATTAATTAGAGATTAAAATAATTCAAGAAATAATGTGTGGAATAAAACCGGCCGCATATGATAAATGTTTTGCTCATTGTTGAAGGTTGTACGGTAACCTTTAGATGCTAATACCAACATTGTTTGTACAATTGAGTTGTCTCATAGGCAATCATTCCGCAACTCCTTAAAACTAAATAGTTCAAGAAATCTTAAGTGGAATAAAATCGGCCGCAGGGAAAAAAACCGTAAACGAGGTCTGGCAAGACGATACAAACCGCCGTCATTTTTAATATTGGCAAGTAGGTGTTCTTCTGGTAACAGAAGTAACCATTGAAAAGTTCCTCTAAGGAAAATAAGAGTGAACGAGGAGCACGACCCCACACGGACACTAGGCCATAACTTGAATAACGCTTCCTCCAGTGGCGGATTCAGAGGGGGGCGTAGAGGGCGTACCCTTTGCTCGGACTTTTTTTTTTTGTTGTAAAATGATTAGTCAGACTAGACTTCGTGAACTTTGCCATTTCCCGTGTACTCTTTATTTAATTTTTATGCGACAATTCTTTACTTATAAAGATATTTTTCGCTGGAATCTACTGCTTATCAAAGTCCTGTGTCTGTGATTCGCCATGGTGGAGTTGACCAGTGCATCGAAAAAACGTCGCTCGGTCATTTTAATATTCAAATTACAGTAACGCATTGCTTCGGCCGAGAATGACAATCATGCCACCTTTAAAGCGACAAAGGATTGAGCAAGAACGTATTGACTTCTATTTCATTATTCTACCAAACAGAAAGTAATACTCTTTATATAGACTAATATTACACTCTCATGACAAAAAAAGTTCCACAACAATATAAAACACCTACGAAAACATGTTTAACCCCTAACGCCCCAGCCTATTTTAAAATAACTGAATAATGATCCCCAGTCAGTATAAGCTCTATATATATTTAAAGTCTAATGTACGAACAATTTGATTTGAGGAGACAGTCTTAGATATTTGAGAGAAAAAAATGACTCTGATGTTTGCCTTAAACAAAAATTGTGGTCGTATCTGGATTGAAAACAATAATCTTGTTTTGCTATTAAAAACGAACATTTCCAACAAAATTATTAAGCATTCAATGAACATGATGAATAAAAACCGGCATATTTTATTTTGTGGCAGGAGTTTGCATGTCTGACCGGCATGTCTATTTCGCCGAACTAATATATTGAATACTTTTTTCAAGACCAGACAGCAACCTGCCTGCTGGGTGTGGCCTTTATGTCCCCATTTGTCGGCCGTCAATCATAAATTCGTTGTCATTTCAGAATCATTATTAGCCTTTGGTTGATTTGAAACCCCTCACTTCCCTTAATTTTGTTGGGTGAAATATATCAACCTAACATTTTGATAAAAAGTGCCTGTTTGTCTTTTTTTAACTCGTGACTGTCGTATTTTAAATTTAATCCAATAGCCCGGCGTATATCTTGTTAACAACAAGATATTTGTGAGGTTAATATGATAAACTTATTACTTACAACAAACCGGCGAGATTTGTCCATGTCTATTTTTTACTGATAAGTCCCATGCACATCAAATTTATCAGAACGTAGATTTGGATCCATACTACTAGTATCATTTTATGATAGACAATTAATAGGGAGAATACAGCATCAAAAATATCCAACCCTTACACTTTACAGCTTCAAAATATACATACCCCAAGCCAGGAACCGCTGTTTAAAAAGTGCATATTACACTTTATATTTCATGTTTTTAGCCCCAAAAGGGCCCAAATTATTTTTAAAAACTTCGCACCCCTTTCCAAAATCCTGGATCCGCCCCTGTCCTCGGTACTTGGAGGATAACATTCAAAACTGGTAACAGTCATGAACCGGCCGCTCTGGTAAACAAGAGAAAACCGTTTATAAAAAACACAACTTTCCTGTGGTACCACAGGAGAATATTTTAACATATGGTCTAACGTAAATTTATAGGGTCACGAATGTCGATCCCCCTTAGTTTCATCTTACCAGATCCCGCCTCTGCACTAATACTGCGACAACTGTTTTATTAAAGATAATACTAACATACAATGAAAAATGTCAAATGCATTAAAAAGAAATCCTTTTTTGAAAGCGCACACATCTATATGTTTATACTGTTGAATTCTAGAACTTAAAGTTTTCTCCTTTCTTATAGTAAACGTCCACCATCATATCATCAGCAGATTATAAGATGCGTAAAAACTAGCACTGTCTGTTTGAAATCAGTATCAAGTATTTATATAAAAATGTTCCATCCTCAATTTAAAAGCATTCTGAATTTAAACGTGAAATTGCAATAACAGTTCAAGATATAACTGGACACAACCACTGCAATATTATGCTATTCTAGACGAGTTGAAAAGTTCATCCTCTACAATAATTGCCATACTCTATTTAGCCGAAAATCCATTGTCTCCAGCTGAATCCGTTTCCAGTCTTCCTAAACTCACTAGGCATATACTTAAAAAAACATTATAAAACAACAGCAGAAAAAAATAATACAAAATAGGAGATTGTCGAGGTAGGTGGGTGGGATTGAACGTTAGAAAATTTGGAAGTGACGTCACAATACGCTAAAGTCACGTGACATACACGGTCAAAGTTCAGAATGGAAAGATAAAAGGGGGGACTCGAGAATAAATACGGAATTATAACTTTTATTAAATCTGTAATATCAGTAAACCGATAAACATTATTATCCTGATTTGAAGTAATTTCTCGCGATTTGATTGGCTTATATTGTCCTAATAAATTTTAGTACATTTTTTTTATTACTGACGTCAATTGGAATTACCTCCCTTATTTATTACATACCATTGACATAATAATAAAAAAAAAATGAGTTGCTTTATAGTCTTAATATTTTTAATTTTTCACAGTTTTAGATCAAAACATCTAAAAGATATTTGGTTGATATTGTCCTAGTAATATTGAATTTGAATATAATAATATGTAATATAACAAAATCAGGATAAATTCGTTACAGTGTTCCGTATGTCGTAACTACAATCCCGATCCCATTCCACGAATATAACATAACAAATTAGACATTAACCGGGTTTGTACTTACATGAGCAACACGACGGGTACAACATGTGGAGCAGGAGCTGATTACCCTCCCAGAGCACCTGAAAGGACATTAGTTTTTAGCGGGATTCGTGTTGCTTCATCTTTATTCTTCTATGTTGTGTTTTATTGTTTGTCTTTTTCTTACTTAGCCATGGCATTGTCAGTTTATTTTCGATTTATGAGTTTGAATGTCTTGAGATATCTGGTATCCTTCGTTCTTCTTTTATAGCTGATTATGCGGCATATGTTTTTGCTATATTTCCTCAGATCTCTATATACATGTAGTGTTCTTGTTATTGATATATAGAATAGAATAGAACAAGTACCTGGGCACGTCCACTCTATTTTTTTCGTTAGATGAATTCTATTTGTGTCCATCTGATTAGTTGAAACTTTTTCAACTTATTTTTAAAGTTCGTTCTTATGTCGTACTGTAACATCACTATTCCAGGCTAGCGGAGGATTAGAATCCCGCGAACATGTAAATCACCGCCTCATGATGTATGTGGGCCTTTTTCAAAAAATGTGGATTTTCTTGTACAATCAATATTTCTAAAAAAGTGTAAATATTTTTATCCAATTTTTAGATACACAATTTAGTTTTTGGTGTGTGTAACAAGTTCCAGCAAATTCAATATGACATTTAGCTACAGAAATTGCTTCCAGTGGGTTTCAAAGGGTCCAAAAACCCCAAAATTGCTTGTACGAAATTGAAAAACTAGTCTTTTTTATATGCTGGTTTTAATACCCAGCGGAAATTATTATTTTTCTTTTGACATTGTTATAATATATATAGGTATCACTGCAGGTATGTATACACAAATACAGGGAATTATTAGATTGTATCAGCATTTTTATTTACTTTTCATTTCGTACTTAAAAAAATGTCAACTACATAACACAAATGAAATAATGTTGCCAATAAACAACTGATTATATCCCTTGTAACCAAGGAAGTGCTCTCTACTTACTCTTCATCCTCTGATGACGTGCTTAAAGTTACAGGATGACATCATTGATTAATTTCATTATAGATTAGTTTTGGTGAGTACAAATTACTCCGTAATTTTATTCTATGTCAACTTTGTAACGGCAAAAACATTGATAAATTTTGGCATAAATATTTTTTTTTACATAAATCATTCAAAGTCTATAAGACTGACTCTAATTCAATAAAAACCATTTATCTGGTAGTATTAGGGTCAGGAAAAACATCCAAAAACCACAAATAGGTCAACTACATAACGGTCAACTACTTAACGTTATGTAGTTGACAAAAAGCGTTATGTAGTTGACAATGCTGAATTAAATTCCCTTTAAAATATGTTTCTAAAAAGTGTTATTTTAACATGTTTAACTGTTTTGAAAAAAGTGTGATGATTTTTATGGAAATCTATATCAAGCAAAATGTAAATATTATTAAAAAAAAATTAGGGACCGAAACTAAATCCGTTATGTAGTTGACATATGTCCCATACTTGTTTCTATGTTATTTTTTAAAATATTTTTGTAGTAGCATTAAAGATTGCATATTTTTATTTCAGGTTGTATTGTTGTTAAACTATTCAATTTCATATATTAAATTTGAAAATTGAATATTTTTTTGTATTGTTATTTCACAACTGAAATATCCACATTTTTTTAAAACGACCCATGTATGTGTCTGTCCAAAAGCAGGAGGCTTGTAATTCAGCGGTTGTCGTTTGTTCCTGTGCTACATATTTGTTTTTCGTTCATTTTTTTTGTACATTAATTAGGCCGTTGATTTTATCGATTGAATTGCTTTACATTGGTTATTTTTGCGCCTTTTATAGTTGACTATGTGTAATGGAGATTGGTCGTTGTAGAAAGGCTGTACGTTGACCTTAAGTTGTTAACTTTGTGTAATTTGGTCGCGTGTAAAGAGTTGTCTCATTGGCAATCATACCACATCTTTTTGTATACTATAGTTGTTACTTTTCATGTCATTTGTTCTCTTGTAGAAAGTTGTTTCATTGGCAAGCATACCACATCTTCTTTTTATTATATTATTTAATGTTTATAAAACCAATTGAAATTCAAACTGATCACACGCACGAAATACACGCACGGACGATACATGCACAGTGAATGTACGCTGAAGCATGATAAATCCACAATTCACACACGATGAACGATGCGTGTTACACGGAGAATTAACGAAAAATAAATGATGAATGATGAACCCACGATACACACACGGTGAATAATGATGAACCCACGATACACTCACGGTGAATAATGATGAAACCACGATACACACACGGTGAATAATGATGAACCCACGATACACACACGGTGAATAATGATGAACCCACGATACACTCACGATGAATAATGATGAACGCACGATACACTCACGGTGAATAATGATGAACCCACGATACACACACGGTGAATAATGATGAACCCAAGATACACCCACGGTGAATAATGATGAACCCACGATACACTCACGGTGAATAATGATGAACCCACGATACACTCACGGTGAATAATGATGAACCCACATTACACACACGGTGAATAATGATGAACCCACGATACACTCACGGTGAATAATGATGAACCCACGACACACACACGGTGAATAATGATGAACCCACGATACACTCACGGTGAATAATGATGAACCAACGATACACACACGGTGAATAATGATGAACCCACGATACACACACGGTGAATAATGATGAACCCACGATACACACACGGTGAATAATGATGAACCCACGATACACTCACGGTGAAAATGATGAACCCACGATACACACACGGTGAATAATGATGAACCCACGATACACTCACGGTGAATAATGATGAACGCACGATAAATAATTCATTGACGAATGAACGATAAGCACTTAACACACGACTCGTAAAGCCATTTGTTTAGAATGGCACTATTAAAAATTGATATACATGTATGATGATTAATGTGTAAGGATATACCCATTTTAGATATCGCGCTTATAGTGTTGATTGGTCGTTAATGTTACTAAACATTCAATGTCGTAAATAAATTAATTGTTAAGAGCATTTCCAATATTATTGATCATTATTGAGTGTTGTCAAATTTTAAAGCTCGTCAATTTTTATAATTCAACTTAGTATTAAATTAGATAAAAACATTATTTATAAATTGTTACATTTTAAAGTTTTAATCATTCGTTTTCGTTCAGAAATGTATGAAATATTTGCCACTGGACACTACACAAACATCGATCCCGATGAGGCAAAAATAGATATTTTCTTCCTCAAATTTACAGATAAAACATTGTTGTGCTGATATTTAGAGTAATTATGTATAATTATGTATTTATATAAAATGAATAGTGAATGCAATATATCTTTTTAAAGAGGGTCGTTTGTTCTATAAAAAAAAAAATAACTTAATAATTTTTTTTTTTAAATTGCCATTCCCAAAACTGGCAACCCAATAGTTGTCTTTTTCTCAAACCAGTTTTAGGTACAAATCCTGTATTTTTTAAGGTATAATATCGGAGATAGTTTGTCTGTTGCGCATTCTTTGCTTTTCTATGTATGAATGTTGTCTGTCACGAGATTGTTTTATTTAGTACTTAAAGAGTTGTTATATTGTTGTATCATTCTTTATACGAAAAATCAAACATATTGTTTTTACTGCATTTTTAATTGAAAAAAAGTATGATAAATCGAAACTACAATGATCTTAACGTTAAAAAGATACTTTTGCATCTTTTGTTAAGAAATCAGGCCAGGAATGACGAAGGATCTCATGTTCACTAGAAGTGGTGGTGTTGGATGAAAACAGCAAATAGGATGTAGACAAATAAAATCAAGTTCGATGAACTTTTTATTTATCGTGGCAAGGTTCCCCTTGTATGCGCGAAATAATAGTATATTGGTCAACAAAAGAAACGATAAAAGGAAAAGTATTTCCGTATAAAATGAAATTGGAGACACTGTACCGAGGTGAATAATTGCCAAATTGGTCTAGTATTTACCATTTCAAGACAAGTAATCGATTGTTTCCCTTTAATTTTTTTTTATTTCAAAACTCGAAATTAGAACTTTAACTGTAAAATGTTAAACATGATCTGCTTAAAATTTGAATGTCTTTGTAGATATCTTAAAACATTACTCTCATCTTTAAAGTTAATGGTCGACTTTTGCCATCTTTTTCCGCAATATAAATTTGACCTCTGTGTTCAACAACACGATATTTTCTAACTTTCGAATTTGGTCAGATTCTTTTAATCATATGTATTTGCTTTGAAAATGAATGTTTTTCGTTGTATAATTTACCGTTTTTTCCCTATTTATTATATTAAATGATATAAATTAGAGTTCAAAGATGTATTACATTAGATGTATGTTTCATTATGATACTTTATTCTGATTGGCTAACTGCACATCACGTGTTATTCCGTAAACATTTGCATCGCTCAATAAAACTTTTCATTCATGATAACACGTGGTCCCACAATCGTTTCTTTTGTTGACAATTATATAACATAAATAAAGCATGATAATTTTTATGCATATATACTTTTTTTCTATGTATCAGTTTTCAATAAATATTTGTTAAAGATGATCAAAGATCAGCTACATTTTTATTTTGCATGTAAGCATGTAGAGCTGTCCGATTAACAAAAATGAAATTTTAAACAAGAACAAAAGAATCTGGACCTGTTGCTTTGTACACCAGTGATCGACATTTGGCAAAATCTTTTCCCCAAATATCAAAATGGTAATCCCATATTTTCTTCATAACAAGCGGAAGTGCTTTAGATTTACCCGAAATATCCGAAAGTTCCTTAATCCATTCCCACTGGTTATCTCCTCCTATCACACGTTCGGAATCCTTCGATATTATTCGGTTCATTTCTTCTTGATCCGGTAGATTAGCCGAACCTTCTAGTACAGACTGTATAAAAAAAGCTTGATACTCGCTTGTAGGAAAAAATGCAACTTCTCTTACGATGCCCATGAAGAAAATCGTAGAATAGTTTGGTGTTAGAATATATTTGAATAGGCTGCAGATGAGGTTACCCTTGCCAAGTTTTAGTAACCCTTCCGGTAGGATGGAGAAGTTGTATTTGTATCCAGTGGCATATATGACTGTATCAACTGGTATTTCCTCGCCGTTTTCCAGAACTACAGAGAAGGGTGTGTATCGTTTAAAGCCAGAAGTCTTTTGGACGATGTTTTCCGGCAAACGTGTTTCTAACTTTGGTCCTCTGTGACACAAATACACCTTCAAAATATATCAAAATTATTACATATTATGCATTAGGAAATTTTTAACATTAGGCAACAATTAAAAATATTTTGGTTTGCCCCAACCCTACCCAAGGTTGAGACAGTGGGTAGGTAGGTAGGCATTTTTTTTTAAAGAAATTTACGTATCAAATGTTTATTAGTCTTCATGCCTTTCTGATTAAAAAAAAACTTCTTCAAATCAGGACAATAAAAGAATTTGAGTAGACAGCTTTTTTCTGGGTAGGTAGGGTTTGGGCAAACAAACTTATTCTTTTTTATGGCCTTATCGTTCGTACGTAGCATTATTTGTACTTTTGAATTAAAGACACCATTCAATACAAATACATTATAGTACCTTGATTTACCTTGATTTATCTTTTATATATTATTGTTTGAACATGCTCTTTCATATCTGAACTAGCTCAATGACCTTCAGGGGAAAATACAAATAATTCTTATTACTTATAAATTGCAAGAAAACAACAAAAAATTTTCATAATCAAATTACTTATAAACAAATGCAGTATGGATTATTTAATTAAAATGTCTGCATTCCAGATTTTTACATGTTCTTTAACGTAAATACCATTGCCATTTTTTTTTTATAAAAGATGTAGACGTTAAACATTGCATTTTTATTATTAAGCTACGATAAAACACGCTTTTTTAAAACTTAAACAAGATAAACAACTGTGTATGGTTATATTTCACTTGTAAGAAAACAGATGATTCAAACGTTTTATGAAACGATATAACATACCTTTTTGGCACACTTAGAAAGATCAAAACTTATGTCTATTCCAGAGTAATGTGCTCCCAAAACGGCTACTGTCTGTCCAGCAAAACCTTCAAAGTCCTGTTCTCCTTCAATGGTTGGATAATTTGGAGTTGAACAATTTCTGCAGAAAAACATCAGTACATGTACCAAATAAGAATGTAGCAACATAATATGTCGTTATATATCATATAGAACTTTTCGTGATAATGGTATTCAATATGTACAACACATTCACATACGGAGGGAATCGGCAGTTGTTATTTCCTAAACAAACACCAAAATTATACCAAAAAGAAATGCATTATGCTAGATTATTACGTAGGTCTCATGTTTAATGGTCATGTCACACCAGTCAACCTGTGGGAAAAATGCATGTCATAAGGGAGCTACCATTTGATTTTTATGGGGGGGGGGGGGGGGGGGGGGGGCTAGGATGAAATTCGAAAAAAAAGGCAGGACAGGAATTTTGAGTAAAACAAAAAGGCTGGATGAGACACTTGCAAAAAAAAAAGGCAGGACGACAATTTAGGTAAAAAAAAGTCAGGATAAACTAACAAAAAAAGGCAGGACCGAACAGAGTGAAAAATAAAAAGGCAGGACAGAGATTACAGCAAAAAAAAAACGCAGGACAATTTTTTTTATCCTAGCCCCCCCCATAAAAATCAAATGGTAGCTCCCTAATGTGCATTGAAGAAGAGAATATCAGATGACAACGCGGACGAACTTTTATCATTTGAATTTAAGAATTTGAATTACATTAAATCAAATTACTCCTAAACATTTTCACATGGTTATTACTTATTTACTGAATTGATCTACTATTTCAACCCATGACCCCATTACCGGCCAACCTCACTGTTCTTATTAAACCTATAAACCATATGTTGTGGTTTGTGAAAAGAAGGTAGTAAACTTTGCTTTTAAATCACTTTATATTAGCTGATATAATTTAAAATTCTGGCTTTTAAATGTCCAAAGAAAGTTAAAATCATTAGTAAAACTGTTATAAAATTGAGAATGGAAATGGGGAATGTGTCAAAGAGACAACAACCCGACCATA
Organism: Mytilus edulis; assembly: GCF_963676685.1. NCBI lineage: Eukaryota > Metazoa > Mollusca > Bivalvia > Mytilida > Mytilidae > Mytilus > Mytilus edulis. The sequence continues at coordinate 29,255,717 of NC_092357.1, read as the reverse complement.
GAGCAGACAACAGCAGAAGGTCACCATGCAGCGAGAAATTTCCCGCACCCGGAGGCGTCCTTCAGCTGGCCCCTAAACAAATCTATATACTAGTTCAGTTATAATGAACGCCTTACTAAACTCCAAATTGTACACAAGAAACTAAAATTAAAAATAATACAAGTGAAGACTAACAAAGGCCAGAGGCTCCTGACTTGGGACAGGCGCAAAAATGCGGCGGGGTTAAAAATGTTTAATCAATACATTATGTATCTCTATATTTAAATGAGTTTATCGTGAACAGTGTCAATAGAGGAGAATTAACTCATTTTTGATGTCTTATTTCCGAAAAAAAAATCAAATTATGTATACTAACCTTTAGTTAGGCACA